>NW_016107967.1:872108-890370 GCF_001604975.1 Cebus imitator | reverse complement strand
TGGGGAGGAAGGCAGCAAATCACACTGCCACGTGTGTACCTATGCAACAATTCTGCATGTTCTTCACATGTACCCCAAAACCTAAAATGCAATAAAATAAATAAATGGGAAAAAAATATTTAGGTATTAAAAATTTAATAGTCAAACAAAAAAAAAAAGAATATATTTCCACAGTAATCTGATTATGAGGTAAAATATGAGGGCAACATTACATATATATGTATGTATGTATATATGTGTGTGTGTGTATATATATACACACACACACACACACTACATATGTATGTATGTGTATGTGTGTGTGCGTATATATATTACATACATATATGTATGTATGTTTATATATGTGTATGTGTATATGTGTGTGTGTGTGTATATATTATATATATTACTGTGTGTATATATATATACACACATATACACACACACACACACACACACACACATATATATATACACACACACACATATACAGACTTTCTCCATTATTTCCCAAATTTCCCATACACTCCTTTTCAATCATTCCCCCTTCCACTCAAAAGCAATAACAGTCTACTTTCAATAACCAGAATAGTTTGGCTACCTTATAAATTCATATAAATGAGATCATATACATATTATATACCATATATGTGATATATACTTTTTATGTCTGACTTTCTTAGCTCAATATAGGCTTTTAGAGATTCATTCACATTTTTGCCTGCATTCATTTTTGTTAGTTTTTCTTTCTCTGTAGTATTTCATTATATGAATATAAGATAATTTATTTATCCATTCTATTTTGGGCCACTTGAGCTGTTGCAGGTATTGGCTAATATGAATTAAATATGCTATATGAATAGTTTTATACAAGTATTTTGGTATACATATGGTTTCATTTCTCTTGGGCAAATATCTGGGAGTGGGATTGCTTGATTTTGGGATTGATAGATATTTAATATACTTCTCTAAAACCATTGTACTATTTTACACACATTTTTCCTATCACAAAATGTGGTGTATGGGAGCTATAGTTTACAATTGCTTCACGTCCTTGCCAAATTTGAGTATTGCTGGGTGTGAATGCATACATGTGTGTGTGTTTAACAGCCATTGTAGTGGAGCAAAACCTTATCTTGTGGTTTTAATTTGCATTTGCCTAATGATATTAGCATTAAGCATATTTTTCATATTCATAGTAAAGTTATGACCCAAGTCTTTTGACCATTTTTTATTGTGTTGTTTTTTATATTTACTCGTAAAAGTTCTTTAAATATTTTGGATGAAAATTACTTGACAGTTATTAAATATCACTTATTTTTCCTACTCTGTCTTATCTATTCATATTCTTAATTGCGTATTTTATTGAGAAGAAAAGTCATCAATTTTTTTCATGCTTGATGCTTTTTATTTTTTGCCTATGAATTTGTTTCCTACTTCCAAATTGAGAAGGTTTATGGTTTCAGTTTTTACTTCCAAATTGAGAAGGTTGGTGATTTATCTTGAATTAATTTTATGTATGAAATAAAATGAAAGCATATAATTTATATATTTTATGCAGGTATCTAGCAATTTGAGAATTTTCTATTAAAAAGGCCTTCTTTTCTCCATTGAGTCGCTTGAGTGTTTTTGTCAAAAAACAATTGACTGCATGTGTGTGGGTAAGTATCTATACTCATTTTGCTGAAATATTCTTATGGCAGTAACACATGGCTTTATTAATAACAGTAGCAGTATAAAAAATCTTTAAGTCATATAGTTTAATTATTCAAATTTTGCCTTTTGTCAAGATCATTTTGGTTACTATACATCTATTTATTCCAAATGCTGTAGTGTGTGTGTGTGTGTGTGTGTGTGTGTGTGTGTGTCTTCTATTCTGTAGCCTTTTAAAAACACATTTATTTAATCTGCAAATGATTATCATTCTACTTCATTTATCCCAATATTTATGTATTATGTATTTTTTCCTGCTAAATTACACTACCATTAGAATTCTAATGCAACGTTGAGTAGAGGAGTAGGAAGAGATCTTGCCTGTTCCCAATTGCTGGGAAAAAGTATTCAATGGTTCACCTGTAACAGTAAAATTAGCTAGTTATAAGGTTTTCATAAATACCCTTCATAAAACTGTGGAAGTTTTCTTGCAATCTCACCTTTTTAAAACATAAACGAGGGTCATGTCAGATTATTTTAATGTCTATTGAGATGTTTTTTTCTCCTTTATTCTATTAATATGGCAAATTAGTGTATTGATTTTCAAATGTTAAACCAACCTTTCAATCCTATGGCAAACTCTGCTCCATTGTGATTTATTATGATTTTTGCATATTTCTGAATACAACTTTACAACCTTTTAAAGAATTTATACTAAGTTCACAGAGGTAAAAACCTACAATTCATGTTTACTATGTTTATTAAACAATCTGTATGTATCAAGCACTTTTACACATTAACCTTTTTTAATAAATCTACAAAATAGATATTATTAATATCATTTTTATAGATAGAAAAAGTAAGGTTAAGAGACTGAAATAATTTCATGCAGAATATGGCAAAGGAGAGATAAAATATAGGCTTTGGACTCCAAGTTCAGATCTTCATTGAATAAGAAAACCATCTCAATTTTAAATTGTGCATTTGATTTGTATTATCAATGCTCTCAAAAGTCTTCAAGAAGGCTTTATCAAACAGATGAATGTTGGCATAACTTATACATTCATTTAGTTCACAAGTTGCAATATTATCAAACAGCCACCTCTCATGTCAATCTGTTATTTTGATCAATTCTGTGGTGCAAATGATGCATCCATACTTACTACACAAATACTAAAGTTAAAATATTATAACCTAACCACTAGAAAAATTACTAGTACTTATTATAAATTGAGTTTTTAAATGTATTTTTAAAAGAAGAAATAGTTTTTTAAAATCAAAATCTAGGTGTTATGTAAAATGAGAGAAAAGAAACAAAATTATGAATATATTTAAAAAAGGAAATTTGTATCCAAATATGTTTACCTTCATTCAAATCAGTCCTTTTAGACAAAGAGCTATGTTGAGACAGTTTTATTCATGCAACAATAATATAAATAATTATTTCATTTAAGAATAAAAAGATGTTCTTTTAAA
The DNA here is from genome assembly GCF_001604975.1 of Cebus imitator. Classification (NCBI taxonomy): domain Eukaryota; kingdom Metazoa; phylum Chordata; class Mammalia; order Primates; family Cebidae; genus Cebus; species Cebus imitator. Next base: position 887,259 of record NW_016107967.1, on the reverse strand, counting down.
GCTGATGTTTCTGTGGCTCCTTTAAAGAATAAGGATTTGCAGAGTTGGCCTTTTCTACATGTTTTCTAATAAGTAAAAAATGAAATAAAATAAATATAAAAAGAAGATATATTGATCACATTGATTTAATATTCAAAATTAATCCTAAGCAAAATGAATAGGTTCAATACAATGTCTACTTTAAGAGAACAGTTTAATGTGAGCTTCATTTGGGGGTGGGAGTGGATAGTGGTTTTCTTTAGTTCATTGTTTTTACTGAATGAGGAAATCAAAAATTACTATATGTTACCAACAATGGTTCTCAAAAAATAATTACCTTGAATATTTTGCATTGTGAATGACTATACAAACCTCAACCTAATTCTATAAAGCACAAAATCATTAGAAATTTTACCATTTTAATTGGAAAACTCTCTTACCTATGTTCAGTGTTTGTACTTTAATGTTAAAGTGGAGAAATGATCAGACCTTTAGTTCAGTGATTAATCACCTATGTACAAAAGCGAAATATCACTTTTCAATTTCTGGCCACAAATACCATTTCTTCGATTAAATCACAAGAATCTATCTCAAGCAAATGTTAGGAGAAATTATGTAAATTCAATAAAGGCAAGAAAATTTAGGGATGTATTGAGCTGCAGAACTATATTGGTCCAGCATATTCACCATAGTCACTTTTTATTGCTTTGTATTTAATTTTCTATGTATGAGAACTTAAATATGCATAGGGAACTCAATTAGTATATCTTGTATTTCTGTGAGATTATTGCTGAGTTGACTAAATTCTCTAAAATATCAACCTCTAAATATCATGAGTTGACTTAAAACTTTCTAAAGAAAAACTACATAAGAATTATATTACTGGATGCACATAATTCTAGTCCTCTTCTTTACTTCTTTACTTCTTTACTCTGTAAAGAAGTTTCCATTTTCACTTCCTGTTGTTAAAGTAATTGATCTTAACAGCTGTACTGATAGGAATTGATAAGAATAATAAAATAGACTGGTGGTTTTTCTACTGTGCCTGTATCTCGTTCTGTTCAGAGACAATTCTCTGCTGGTTGCTCAAGTTTCATTATGTCTTGCAAACCAAGCAATGTTTGCCCTTTTGGTCTGCACAAAGTTTTCAAAGATGTTTACACAGCTTGAGCATCCCAAATCCAAAAACCCATAATCCGAAATGCTGTAAATTTTTAAATATTGTGAGTACCAACATGCTATCCAAAGGGTATTATCATTGAACCATTTTGAATTTTGGATTTTCAGATTTGAGAATCTCAACTGTAAGTATAATGCAAATATTCCAAAATTCCCCCCAAAAAATTACAAAAATCTGAAATCGTTAAGATTTTTCACATAATCTTCATCATTGAGAAATGTTGTACAAATATTACTTCACAAAAGTCCTGTAATACCTCCATAACAATCCACAATATTAAATCTCATTTTCAAATTTGCTTTTGTTCAAAATTAAATGCACACTCTCAGACAACTCTTGATGGCCCCATCTTTTGGATAAGGGATCTCAAACCTGTATAGTAAAAAGCACTGAAGATAGAGATAGTGGTTCCCACTAGAGCAAAGGTCAGGCATGGTTACTGTCCAGTAAGCTAAGTCCAGACATGCTTACTAAACATTATACATGATTTTTTTGTCCCTAGGATCAGGTTTCTTTTTTTGTTATTGCATCCCAACTGTGTATAGGTATCATCTGGCTCTCTTTGTGCTACCCTGCTGGAATTGAAGCTTCAGAAAAAACACAAGAAAATGCTGACACACTGGTTACAATTCCTGTGAAAAATAAAATATTTTCTCTCTGTCCCAAGAGGCTCATGTCTTCTGCCAGCATCCATGGAACTGGCAGGCTAACCTGTAAGCTATTACAGCAAGTAAGATAAAACATCAGATTTACAGTTCTTTACAGGATCCCTCAACAACTAAGATGGGGTAGTGTATGAAATAGAACTTCTCTTAAACTATAGAAAATAATTACCTTTAGTGCTGGGGACATGGTGGTCCTGGAATATGAGCTATAATCCTCTAGGACTATATAGGTTTATCTCCAACTCCATAAAACTAGAACAGTGTTTTAAATATGTCTTGTTTTATTATTTTAAATTCTCTATCAATTAGGTAAGTACCAGATTTGGGGGTTTTAAGATAGAGTGGGTTGGGATATAATCTTGTTATGAATGTGTCTCCTGAAGTTCATGCATTAGAAACCTAATCCCCAGTGCCACAGTGTTGAAAGTGGAACTCTTTAAAGAAGTGATTAGGTTATGAAGACTCTGCCCTTATGAATGGATAATTGCCTTATCATGGAAATCAGTTAGTTATTGCTCCTTAACTCATGTTATACCTTCCTCCATGGTGTGATGCTGCAGGAACAGCCTCACCAGTTGTGGTCCCTCAATCTTGGACTTCTCAGCCTCCTGTACAGTTTTCTATAAATTTCCCAGTCTCAGATATTCTCTTTCAGCAGTACAAAACAAAATAAGACACAGTCACAATATCAAAACACTGAAATTTATTGTGTAAATAATGTTATCTTACAAAAGGCTTGTAAATTAATAATCATTTACTATTTCATTCAGTAGACTCTTTCACAGCACTTTATACTTGAAAAGATGTCTTTGGTAATATGATATATATAACGTATTTATATGCCTTGTTTAGAAATCATTAAAAATAAATGAATATGTGAAATTTCTTATAGCAACCGATAATTTCTATGATGACACCCCTTTTTATTGTAACAGGTCACTCTTCATTGTACATACTGATTTACACAGCAAATTGTCACCACTACAAAACAGTAGCCTTCATAGATATAAAACGTGACTTAAAATCTTAGCTAATTGCAGAATGTCTACATAACCATAAATTAACCCTCTTCAAAATATTCATTAACAAAAAATTACTGCATTTTCCTTGTAGTTATTTTGTTTAGTGCAACCATCAATCACTTCTTATTTACTTGGACCAAAATACCTGAGGGGCACAATTACTCTCCATCATTAGAAATGTTTTACAAATTTTACTTCATAAAGGCTTTTAATATCTTCATAACAATTGGAAATATTAAAACCTTATTTCCCTTGTTTAAGATAAAACATGAACTCTCAGATAACTATTGCTGCTGCAACTTTAATTCTGTAGTAAACAGAGTTGCAATGTACAGACTACTTACATAGTAAGTACTGACTATAAAAACACACAAATGATGCAAAGTTTTTTTTTTTAGACAAAGTTTTCCTCTTGTTGCCCAGGTTGGAGTGCTATGGCTCGATCTTGGCTCATTGCAACCTCCATCCACTGGGTTCAAATGATTCTCCTGCCTCAGACTTCTGAGTAGCTGGGACTACCGGTGCCCACCATCATGCCTGGCCAATTTTTTGTATTTGTAGTAGAGATGGGGTTTCAGAATGTTGGCCAGGCTGGTCTTGAACTCCTGACCTCAAGTAATCCTCCTGCCTTGGCCTCCCAAAATGCTGGGATTAAAGGTGTGAGCCACCGTGCCCAGCCAGGAACTTTTTTATTATTTTATATATTATATCTAAAACTATACTTGTCCCTTTGATACTGTGCTAGTGAAATTAATGAAATAAAAGCAATGTCATAATTCTAATTAAGAAGGTTTGATGATGTCTATGAAGTGGTGTGGAAAGAAATCAGAACAGAAAGCAGAAGCTTTCAAAACTATGTTACTATCAAATACAAGTTTGGGTACCTTTCAAGTGGATGCCTTGGTAGGAATTTCAAGTTAATACATATTGCTTCCCTAATTCCATGCCTAGAAGCCAGCCACAAGAAAATTTCTACATTTATATTGAGAGAGTTTACCAATATAAAACTTATTTTAAAACTCATTTGATCTAGTTTAGATGGCATAACCAACATGTAAATATAAAGATGTTCATATATTCATATACACCCAGTTTTTGCCTTCTATTGGTTTATGGATAAAGTAAATATACTCTTAAAAATAGTAGTTGCTTTGAAAATATAGTCAGCTTTCATTACTCTAGGGCTTTTCTTTTTCAATTTATTTTTCCATGTAGTAATCTAATATGTTGTCCTATGTCTCCAGAGGTCTCTTATGTTTCTTGACATGAGTGATAGCTTTAATTTCTGAAATGATTCCCTTTACTCTTTACCTTGACACAGACATCTTGGCATTACAACTTACTTTTTTATAGTACCATGATAGGGGTGAAAGAAGAGACAGAGAAGGAATACCCAAATTATATACACACACACACACAAAAACAAGTTTTATCCAAAGTAACTTTTTAATTTTGAAGTGATTGCTTTATGTGTGGATGACTTCCAATGATAATGTTACAGCAAAATGTAGGAAACTAGTTTGAGTAGAGACACCATGTATTATTTTATTCTGCACGTTTGCTTAGGTTAATTCATTTGATAAAATGTGGCAAGACTCTCAAAGGGGCTGCTTACCTTTGGGGAAAAAGCTGTTTTAAGTGATGGATCTCAGATGCAGAAGATAGGAACTATGATAAGATGGTCAGAAACAGCAGAATTCGGAATATTATCTCAAAGTAGCAGCTTCCACATTAATATAATGAGGGTATAACAAAGGATCTTATTACTGAGCTGTGATAATACAGGCAAAATGTGTTATAATTAATCATGTGAAATATTTTAATCAGTGTTAAAGGGAAGACTAAGAAGAAAGGTAAATGAAGAATTTCAGACTCTTAGAAAGACATGGTTTAGAGACATGGCATATGTTATCATGCTGCGTTGTTGTTCTCTAGGTTATAATGCAGTGAATGTAACTAGAAAAATATAACCTCTTGCAATAGCATGGCATGGACTTACCTGTCCTCAAGATCTAGTGCTCTATGATGTGTCCATCTAGGAGTGTTTCAGAAGATAATTTTTAAAACTATCTAAAAATGAGGCAGTTTCTCTTTAACAAACAAACCTTAGTTTCAGAAATCATGACAATTTTTTCCACATCCATGGAAAAATCAGCAGACCCTCACTCTAGTGGATGGGATAAGTTAATTTCAGTGTTGCAGTCTCTGTATTGCTACTGTAGAAATGATCATTAACTGCTTCACTGGTGAATATTCACATGGCTATCTGTAATTACAGATTATCTACTATTTTTATATTGCCAGAGTAACATGTTTATAATGTATCTACTCCCCAGTTATTTCCTGGTGTATTTTTCCTAGTATATTTTTGTCATTTTTGGTAAGCTTTTATAACAGAAAATAAAGCAAAGAAAATGGAAGAATAGAAATAAATATTCTAAAGCATTTATAAAGAATAATCTTTTTATTGATTTCTAATAAAATATGGTATCAGTACTATTTACTTGAATTTGTATCTTTATAAAAAGTTGATGTTAATTGTTTTGTGTCTTTTTAAAGGTTTACAAAAAGAAAGCAATATTTTAAAATTTGGAACTGTTTTAAATAGATCAAAAACTTATAAACATCACTGACAGCATATACTTTAATTTCCTGACAGTTATACTTTCAAAACTTAAAATATGCAAATTTAAAACCAATATGCATTAAGATTACTAAATAGCGATTGTATAACACAGTTGCATTTCTTGAAAACTATGTTTAAATGACACATGGTAGAAAATGTTTACAATAGCAAAGACCTGGAACCAACCCAAATGCCCATCGACGATAGACTGGATAGGGAAAATGTGGCACATATACACCATGGAATATTATGCAGCCATCAAAAACGATGAGTTTGGGTCCTTTGTAGGGACATGGATGAACCTGGAAACCATCATTCTCAGCAAACTGACAGAAGAGCAGAAGATCAAACACCGCATGTTCTCACTCATAGGCGGGTGTTGAACAATGAGAACACATGGACACAGGGAGGGGAGCACTACACACTGGGGTCAGTTGGGGGGAAATAGGGGAGGGACGGTGGGGGGTGGGAAGCTGGGGAGAGATAGCAAGGGGAGAAATGCCAGATGTAGGTGATGGGGAGGAAGGCAGCAAATCACACTCCCACGTGTGTTCCTATGCAACAATTTTACATGTTCTTCACATGTACCCCAAAACCTAAAATGCATTAAAAAATAATAATAATAAAAAAAAAGAAAATGGTGATATATTCTCATTTTAAAAGAACAGCAAACCACCATGGCACATGTATACCTGTGTAACAAACCTGCATGTTCTGCACATGTACTCCACAACTTAAAGTATAATAAATAAATTAATTAACTTTTTATTGAGGTATAATGCACATGCAAAAAGGCACAAAATTCATATAGTAAAGTTTAATGGTATTTTCACAAAATAATTACAATGGCATAGCCAGTACACAGAATAAAAACCAGTACATTTCAGCATCCTAGGCCTCCTTGGTGTCCTTCCAGTCCATTCTGCTTCCCCCAAGCAAGCCCTATTCTAACATCTAACAGCATAGATTAGTTCTGCCACTTTTGATGTTTTGAATGGAATCATAAAATAAGCATACCTTTGTTTCTGGCTTCTTTCATTCAGCATTGTGTTTGTGAGATTCATCCATCTTTTGTGTAGTGGTGATTCATTTTCATTGGTTTGCAGCATTTCACTATGTGAATATTCTATAATTTATACATTTATTCTCCTGTTGATGTACACTTGAGCTGTTTTTAGATTTTACACTATTATATAGTGAGTTTCTTCTTAGAAATATTCTTATGTTTTTGTAATTTTATATTAGAAGCATATTTGAATAGACAATTAGGACGGAGCAGTTAATTTTTACACTAAAGGAGCCTAAAAGTTAAGTGTCAGTTTCTCTAGAAATACAGAGACAATGGCAGTTTTCAAGGTTAAAAATAATAAATTGAGATAACTGGCTAGTCATATGCAGAACATTGAAACTGGACCCCTTCCTTATACCATATACAATAATCAACTCAAGCTGGATTAAAGGCTTAAATGTAAAACACAAAACTATAAAAACCCTGAAAGACAACTTAGGCAATACCATTTAGGATGTTAGCACAGGCAAAAATTTCATGACAAAGACACCAAAAGCAGTTGCAACTAAAGCTAAAATTGACAAATGGGATTTAATTACACTAAAGGGTTGTATGCATTGAAAGGAAACTATCAACAGACTGAACAGATAAGTTACAGAATGGGAGGAAATTTTTGCAATCTATGCATCTGACAAAGGTCTGATATCCAGCATTTATAAGAAACTTAAACAAATTTACAAAAAACAACATATAACCCCATTAAAAAGTGGGCAAAGGACATAAACAGATATGTTTCAAAAGAAGACATACATGTGACCAACAATCACATAAAAAAAGTCATCATCATTGATTATTACAGAAATGCAAAGCAAAAGCAGAATGAAATACATTATCATACCAGTCAGAATGGCTACTATTGAAAAGTCAAAAAATAACAGATGCTGGTGATGCTGTGCGGTAAAGGAACACTTATACACTGTGAGTGGGAGTGTAGATTAGTTCAATTTTTGTGGAAAAGAGTGTGATGATGCCCCAAATACCTAAAAGCAGAAGTAACATTCAGTCCAGCAATCCCATTACTGGGTACATACTCTGATATGGTTAGACTTTGTGTTCCCACCCAAAATCTCATCTTGAATTGTAATTTCCATAATCCCCAAAGTATAAATTCAAAATTCATATTGTAAAGCTTAATGGTATTTTCACAAAATACGTGCACTGTCAGATCCAGAACCCAGATAAAAAGCAGAACATATGACCATCATAGAGGCTCCTATATGCCTCCCTCCAGTCATTATACTTCCCCCAAGTAAGCCCTATTCTAATGTCTAACAGCACACATGTTTAGATGTTTTGAAACATCAAAAATGGCAGAACTAATATATGCTGTTAGACATTAAAACAGGGCTAAGAAGACATAATCCCCATGTGTCAAGGGAGAGACCAAGTGAAAATAACTGAATAATGGGGACAGTTTTCCCAGTGCTGTTCTCACCATACTGAGCAAGTTCTCATGAGATATGACGGTTTAATAAGGGACTCATCCCTCTTTGCTCGCACTTCTCCTTCCTACCACCTTGCGAAGAGGTGCCTTGCTTCTCCCTCAATTTTGGCCATGATTGTAAGTTTCTTGAGGCCTATTCAGCCATGCTGGACTGTGAGTCAATTAAATCTCTTTCCTTTATAAATTACCCAGTCTGGGGAAGTTCTTTATAGCAATATGAAAATGGACTAATATGTATGCAAAGAAATAGAAATAATTCTATTATAAACACACATACACAGACACAGACATACATACACACACACATCCATGGCAGCACTACTTATAAGAGCAATCAACCTGAATGTCCATCAATGTTAGATTGGATTTTTTAAAATGCAGCTCATATATACCATGGAATACTATGCAGCCATAAAAAAGAATGAGACCATGGCTTTTGCAGTAATATGGATGAGCTGGAGGCAATTATCCTTAGCAAACTAACTTAGGAAGAGAAAATCAAATACTGCACGTTCACATTTATAAGTGAAAATTAAATGATAAGACCACATGAACACATACAGGGGAACAACAAGCACTGGGGCCTATCAGAATGTGGTGGGTGGGAAAAGGGAGAGCTTCACACCTGGGTGATGAAATAATCTGTACAACCAACCCCTATAACTCAAGTTTACCTATGTAACAAACTAGCATATGTACCCCTGAACCTAAAAGTTAAAAAATTTTATTTCCAAAGATTAGAGAATTCACATTTGAAGAACATAGATATGTGTTTCTTTTAAAGTGTTAAAAACATAGTATAAGAGCAAAATTTACACTTTTAAAAAGTCTGCATATAGCTAAGGAAATAATTACCAACCATTTTACCCAATAAACTATTGAGTGAAAATGTCCATGCCCAATCTCTCCTAACTCATGACTGTTTACATTGGGGAAATATGTTTACTTTTTAACTCTTTATACATTATTAAATATGTACAATTATTTAACACAAAGAGGATAGAAAATTCAACAAACATATGAATGCTAAAATAAACCAGAGATTGATTTGCAAATGTTAATTCGTTGCTGTTTAAGAAAACTCATTTAATTCACATATGTATATTAACTACAAATTATTTTGGACCAAACCATTTCTACTTTTCAAACACTGTTCAAATGCAGTATGCTATGAATGACTAACAGATTTGCTAATGATAATTTAAAAAATAATTCTGTACTTATAAGTAGAACCCACTATCCACTTCTAATGGAAGTTTGAAAAAATAGTAGTCATTTTTGTGGGGGAAGATAAGTTTCCTTTTACAGAATTTGAGTTATTTCACTTTATTTATTGTCTCTGGGATACTGAGTGATGAAACGTTTCTTCATTTTGTTCTTTACTCCTTTTTTTAACATATAGAGAATTCTCTCTCTCAACCAGTAAGTTATTCATTACTCCATAAAAATCTACATTTTCTAAAGCAAGTCAAGTGCTACAGTGGAAACATAATCTTGGTTTTTCAACTGCTGCAGTTTTGCTAGTGATTACATACCCATATACTGTCTAATTCCAAAAGAAAAGAACATTTGTGCAAATGAGCTTAATGCAGGACAGGTTCATGCAGGAAATTGGTCCCTTGAATAATAAAAGTGAAATATAAAAGAGAGGGAGTTCAGATAAAAGTTATATTTATGATAATCTTTCAGACATGTGTGCTGGTAAATGCATATATGGAGATCTGGAAAAATATAGGTTATTATAAGACAAAAAACTAACAACATTAATAATAGTGCCCAGAATAGCAATAAAGCACATATTTTCTAATTTTCATACTTCACTATTCTACCCCCTATACTGGGAAGGTCAACTTTTCAAGTTATTTTCCAGATTCTTTCACAGAACTAAGGTGAGGACACAAAGTAGCAAATGTCTATAATATATTTCAAACTTGTTTTTCATAAAACTTTTATCATGAAGAATCAAAATTTTTTTTCATACATACTCAGAAGTGCTGTGAGAAGTACAGAAATCTTAAAGTCAGGATTTATATTTGTATATATTTTATTAATGTTGATGATTAATCACCTTCAAAATATAATCTTAAACCACAATATTATCCTCCTTAATGAATCAAAATTAGGATCAGTACTCTACTTGTATACAAGGGAGTAAAAAAAATCTTCTACACTTTTATAGAAGTTTCTATTCTAGGTTCCAAATGGGTGTCATGGGTAAGATACAATATATTTATTGATGTCATGGGTAAGGTACAACTGATCTGTGTTACCCACCAAGTTGTGTGTAAACTTCTGTGCGAATATATATTTCTGCAGTTTTTTGGAAGAAGAAACCACTGCTTTTATAAAAGTCTCAAACTTTAAGAAATCATGGTTGTACATTCACAACTCTTAGGGAGTTTTATTCAGTATTTCTATAACTCAGTGCCTCTACAATTAATTAAAATACAATTTAAACACCATTTAACAAAATGTATCAATTTTTACAAATCAGAATAATGCTAAAACATTTCATATTCAACTACTTCTTGATATCTTCTATTGACATAAGTGTTTTTTGCTGATTTATACCTGGCAATGACCATACTAACATCTTTCTTTACATATATGTTCTGGAATAAGGTACATGTTAAATAATAAACATTTTTTTTTATTTTTTCTGAAATAATAGGTATATCAAAACACTACCTATGTAATGAAATGCATAACATGCATAACAATTACCATCAGGCCATATGGGAACTACATTTTACAAATGGCTTGCTGCAGGTAAAGTTCCAAAATGCTACCTGACTCTAATGTAATATCTTAGTGTCTCTCTTGCTTACAGAATCTATTTTTCACTTTTAGACTTGAGGGCATATTCATTTAGCTTCTTGACCTTTTTGCTGCTGAACAGATGAACATCATGTGTAGTATACCCTTCTCTTTTATGAAGTTAAAAGTTTATATTTCCTTGCAGAAATGTAAAATAATTTTTATTTTACTTTGGAAAAGCTAAAAAGACTGAAATATACTATAGAGACTAAATAAAATTTCTTCAATAAAGTCTTTTGCCTTTAGCAATAATATGGTAAAGAACATAATAGACATGAAAAAAATAAAAAATATTATCTTATATTTTTAATGAAAAAATTATTATCATTTCCCAAATATAAAATATGGGCCAATAACATGCTGATAAATCTAGGCATCTTTATGCCTAAATTATTAATCCATAAATAGAAAAAACTGGAAGCTTATGTTGGCTGTATTTTGTTATCTCTAATACTATTTGTGATACAACTTAAGAATCAGTAAAAGGGATTTATTGTTGCTGTACATTTTCATCCTAAATTCAAATGAACTAGGAACAATTGTTTTTGTATAAAAAGGTATTTATTTTGCCAATACTTGTAAGCGGGTCTCTATTGCCCAAGGTTACTTGATTTAGAGGTGCAGTTCTATATTAAGGTGGTAAGTTTAAAAAAAGCAACCATAGATGGAACATATTAATTTCACAATATATTTACCTCATGACACACCAGCAGTTGTTTTGTGGTTTAAAAATACCTATATAAATTTATTTTGTTAAATAAAATAATATGCACAAATGATGTAATATTTGTTTTATCATGGCTATCCAACAATACAAAATACACGTGATAAAAATACTACTTCAGCAACTGTTATATCTAATTACTTGCAGAAATAAATATTCACTATGCGCTGCACACTTTTAGTGCTTTTGATACACAGGTAAGTTGTCCCTCAAAAAGGTGATAGCAATTTATATTATAAACGCCCCTCTAAATTCTTCACAATGAAAACTTTAATAATATACCTGTATGAAATGTATGTTCCTTTTGAAAATATACAATTTTTATTACAAATGAAGACTGCATCCAGTTAGCACTATTTGGCACATGGTAGGCAGTAAAAAATTACTTACAATGTAGATAAATCAATACAATAATGAAAAAATAAATAAACGAACACAAAGAGAAACGAGAAAAATAGTGTCATTATTTGTCACATTATGTACTAATATTTGAGATGCAGTATTTATACTCTATTCAAACTACATCCACTGGATCAGAAACTAGTATAATAAATATTCGTAAAACATATGGAGCTGGTCCGCCATATCTATGGGTTCCACATCCATGAATTCATGATGAAAATATTTTTTATTGTCTTTGTACTGAACATGTACAGACTTTTTCTTGTCATTATTCTCTAAACAATACATTATGAAAACTATTTACATGGCACTAACAGTGTATTAAGTATTACAAGTAATCTAGAGATGATTTAAAGTATGCAGGGGTATATGCATAAGTTATATGCAAGTACCAAATCATTTTATATCACGGACGCAAGCATCTGTAAATTTTGGTGTCCAAAAAGAGATCCTAAAACCAGTCCCCCATGGATCCCAAAAGACAACCACATTCTGACAAAATCCCTTCCTCCTTTTATCTCCTTTAGTTAACTCCTATTTCTCCTAAAACCACAACTTCTTTATTAGGACTAATGGAACACTTCCTTAATTCCCTCTAGGCAAAGTGTCTGAGTCTTCTGTGTTTAGAACTTTGCTCTTTCTTTTAACAATTCCAACCTCATATTTATAATTTATTATTTTGTCTGTCTTACTCTCTGGTTAAGCTATGAGTTCCTTAAGGACATAGAGCATGATCTATTGAACTTTTTTTTAAAATCAGTAATTACTTTATTATTAATATATTTATTTTTATTATACTTTAAGTTCTGGGGTACATGTGCAGATTGGGCAGGATTGTTACATAGGTATACACGTGCCATGGTGGTTTGCTGCATCCATCACCCTGTCATCTACATTAGGTGTTTCTCCTAATGCTATCCCTCCCCAATCCCCCCATGCCCTTCCCCCACCCCCTAACAGATCCTGGTGTGTGATGTTCCCCTCTCTGTGTCCATGTGTTCTCATTGTTCAACACCCACTTATGAGTGAGAATATGTGGTGTTTGGTTTTCGGTTCTTCTGTCAGTTTTCTGAGAATGATAGTTTCCAGCTTCATCTATGTCCCTGCAAAAGACATGAACTCAACCTTTTTTTATGGCTGCATAGTATTCCATGGTGTATATGTGCCATATTTTCTTCATCCAGTCTATTACTGATGGGCATTTGGGTTGGTTCCAAGTCTTTGCTATTGTAAACAGTGCCGCAATGAACATATGTGTGCATGTTTCTTTATAATAGAATGTCTTATAATCCTTTAAGTATATACCCAATAATAGGATTGCTGGGTCAGATGGCATTTCTATTTCTAGATCCTTGAGGAATCACCATACTGTCTTCCACAATTAATTGAACTAATTTACATTCCCACCAACAGTGTAAAAGCATTCCTATTTCTCCATGTCCTCTTCAGTATCTGTTTTCTCTAGATTTTTTCTTTTTAACAAAAAGAATGCTTTAAAAATGGTACTTAATTAATGTGTGTTAAAAGAATGAAAGCATTTCCAATTAATGTTAAAGTTATCACTATAGGCATCTCAACAAGCTCTGGATTCCTGTATAAGACACATTTTTAAACTTTGAATATTAAAATGTAAAGGCAATAAAATGGTACATTATGGTTAGCAATCATCCAGCTATCTTTGCAACTGAAGGGTTTCCTAGAATGTGGAAATTTCCATTCTAGAACCAGGACAGAGTTAGGCAAACTGAGGTGTTTTAAAATTAAAATCATAGTAACCAGAGCTTTTGCTACTGTGAAAGAAATACGTTAGAAGATATATATTAGATTTGCCTTTTCTCCAATATTTAAAATATTAATTGATTTCAAATTAAAGAAAGGCATTTATCATGAAATAGCTATACTTAAAATGTGAAAATGTGTTCTTTTGTTACAGATATATAGGAGAGATGGCTATCAAAAAACAAGTTTTTACTATAAAAAACATTCAAAGATGAAATTTGGTTTATTAAAGCATTTCTTGAAAAAAAAGAAAAAATAACTAACTTTATTACATATTTTCACAGTTCTATGATAGTTTAGATTAATTCAACCAGTAAACTTTTTCTCTAAATCCTTGTATATATGACTAGATTAGGACACTAATTACTTAAAATTAAAAATAAATTATTTTAAAGATATGATATGTTATATAACTCCTACCAAGTTCTATTTTGAAAAATAAGAATATAATTTAAAATCTGCCAAGCATATTAAAACCAAAGTAATCTGTTTTCAAGAAAACTGAACAATTTATGTGAGTTTATAATATTTTAGTTACTCAGCAAATTTATTTATTTATCGTATCACTTTAATGACAATAAGCTTCTCTTCATAGTCTCATACATTTTGTTGCAGAAAATTGGTAAAGATATAAGGATGGCCTCAGAGATGCCTGACAAATTGAAGGGGAAGTGCAGGTAGACACTGAAGGATTAAGACAACCTAATAACTCTGTTGACATGTGAAAGTGTATATGTTCATAAACATTGCAGGTTTTGACAGAAATTTAAATTGCCAAAAGAAATTAGAACCTTTTATATATTGTATGTCACTAGTCCCTTTAAGAATTCATCTAGAAGATGGCCGTTTAGGAACAGCTCAGGATTGCAGCTCCCAGTGAAAGCGCAGAGGGTGAGTGGACGCCGTGTTTTTATTGCCCACAGACTAGGAAATTACTGGACGGAGGAGCTCCACAGGTCACCAGCGCGGCTGTTTCGGCCAGCGCGGCTATGCCGGCCAGCGCCGCTGCTTTGCCCCGCGCGACTGCTTTGTCGGCGCCCCGGAGCCGCGGTTCTCCGTACAAAATACACCGGTCTGGGTGCCCATTTGGCTGGCGATTGGAGCCACGAGAGGTCGCCCATTCGCCGGTTCATAAAAGGGACTGAGCGGAGAACCAGGACAGTAGATTCCAGGGAAAAAAAAAAAAAAACAAAAGCGCTACAAACCTCAGTGCCGCTGTTTAAGCCAGTGCAGTGAGTGGCCGCAGGGGAAAACAAACAGACTCCAGCGCCTCTTCAACAGGCGACTGGAACACCAACTTAAAAAAGGAGCTGAGGCAGGGAGCCAGGCGAAAAGGCTTGACTGGCCTCACACCACAAAAGAACAGCAACCAGAAACTCTGGATTGAGAGTTTCACAGCAAGCGCAGCTGAACCCGGGACGGTCCAGCTCTGTGCGGGAGGGGC
>NW_016107967.1:865376-867440 GCF_001604975.1 Cebus imitator | reverse complement strand
GTGGGAGGTGGGGAGCTGGGGAGAGATAGCAAGGGGAGAAATGCTAGATGTAGGTGATGGGGAGGAAGGCAGCAAATCACACTGCCACGTGTGTACCTATGCAACAATTTTGCATGTTCTTCACATGTACCCCAAAACCTAAAATGCAATAAAATAAATAAATGGGAAAAAAAAAAGAAAACATTTTAAAACTAGAATGGAATATATGGTTTCTAGGACAAGTAGATAATATTCTAAGAGATCCCATATACCTACTTATAAGAACAAATGGTCCTTGTACTTTATAAAGTTACTTCTAATGTGAGACGTGTGCAGGAGAGATGAGACAATGAATATGTACACTTGTACTTCACGTTAAGATGAGGGAAGAATGAATGTCTGGGTATTTCTAGTACTTGTCCTATTTTTTAAAAATGTTAAGAAAAATAAAATGAAAGAATGATCTGGAATGTAAAAACAGGGCATATATTGGTTGAGAATCTTGGAGTTTGGCTCATGTAAGGAAGTACTAGAAAGAAAAATTCAATTAATAAAATACCTTTGTATTCTTACAGAGCAAACAAGAGGAAGTATGCTATAAAACAGGACTTACACTTTTATGTATCTATGAAACACCTGGGGATCATAACATGTTAATTCTGGTTGCATACATCTGGCATGAGGCCTGATATTCTGCACTACTAACAAGCTCAAAGGTGAAGCTATGCTGCTAGTCCAAGGCCAGCACTTTGAGTAGTAAATTTAAAATTGAGGTTAATCTAAGTCAAGGAAAAAGGAAACATCAGAGAAGTTTGCTCTAGGGGAAAAACATAAAGTCCTAGTAGTTAGCTAGGTGTAATGGAGGCGTCTGTAGTCCCAGTTATTGGGAGACTGAGGCAGGAGAATTGGTTGAACCCAGGAGGTAGAGGTTGCAGTGAGCCGATATTGTGCCACTGCACTCCAGCCTGGGTGACAGACTGTGACTCTGTCTCTAAACAAATAAATAAATAAAGCCCTAGAAGTTTCTTTTTTTTTTTTTTTTTTTGAGGATGAGAGGGCTGGGTTCCCTTATAGTTTAGAAACTAAAGGTGCACATAGTTTAAGTCAAGTTTTCTAGAGTTAAGACAGGTTTATGTATAAGACTTAGGGGCATGAAAGGCTGCTTCAAGCAAAGTGGCTAAAATTCAGCTTCTTCTCTGACTCTGAGCTCAGCTCAGAGGTGGAAAAATTCTTGAAAAGGCTTAAAAATCAGCTTAGAGGTATGTAAGCTAGTAAAAGCTCTTCCTAGAGCACATATATAGAAGCACAGCAAGAACACCAGTTATGTTGCCTGGTGTTAATTAGAAATATTGTCTGTAATTAATCCTGGCTTAAGGGAAGTTTCAGTTCTACGTATTCCCCAAATCCAAAGAATAATCAAATTGTCACTAAAAAATACTTATTCATTCAAAAGTGGCTCTATGTTTATTTTTCTATAATGTTTGCTTTGACTAAATGTAGTTAATATGTACTAAGCATAAGGTATTCCCCTCTCACTGTAAGATTAGCACATAAATTGACTCTTAAACATTTTTATTCATATTTTCTAGCCCTACACCCATTAATGATGGATAAAACTGAGAATTAGTATTTATTACTTGCTTAAAGTAATATGCCTATTAAGACAATTATAGAGGTAAATCAATACCAAAATTAATATATTAATTAGAAATTCATCACAAAAAGTGTCTTGCTCACAGTTTACCCTAAATCTCTATTGCAAACTTTGAGTCCTCTGATTGTCTGATTGTAGCAATACCCCTCAGCAGCTACATGAATTACAAATTTGAGCTATTTAACGATCAAATCAAATTTAAGATATAAGTTTTAGACTTGCAGTACCCAATACCGGAGCCTCTAAACCCATGTGACTATTTAAATGTAAATTAATTGAAAGGAAATAAAATAAAAAATTAATTTCCTCATCACATGAGCTACGTTTGAAGTGCTTAGTAGCCATCTATAGATGGTAAATACCATACTGGACAGCATACTCCTTTATATGAAGACTTCAAGAACATTTCCAACATCAGAACAAAATCTATT
>NW_016107967.1:850142-864886 GCF_001604975.1 Cebus imitator | reverse complement strand
TGTAGTTATCTAGTTTATTACTTAACTCTGTTCTCACAATCATCATATGAAAATACATATTATGAGAACACACGGACACAGGGAGAGGAACATCACAGACCAGGGCCTGTTGTGGAGTGGGGGGCTAGGGGAGAGATGGCAAGGATTAGGGGCTAGGGGAGGGATATCATTAGGAGAAATACCTAATATAGATGATGGGGTGATAGATGCAGCAAACCACCATGGCACATATATACCTACATAACAAACCTGCATGATCTTCACATGTACCCCAGAACTTAAATTGTAATACACAAAGAAAATACATATTTCAACATTACTGTATTTTATAAATTAGAGTCAAATTGATTTTTTGGAGCCACAGCTGAAGTTAAAGACTTTAGGAACTTAAAATTTATGTATGGAATTAATTCGTTCAATGGAATACAAAATTCAGTTCCCATTTTGTCTTGGGTGGGATGAATCAAATTTTCAATTTGAATGGCACTTTCTTTCAGTAACCCACTTTACCATCTAATATATGATCCTCAGTACCGTTGCAAATTTTTGTCTTTAGGGGAAATAGAGATCATTTCTTAATTAAGTAGGGAAATTAGCAAAATCTCTACATAGCATTTGTTTTGAAAGAGGATCACTGTCACTTAACTAAGCGTTACGGTAGCTCAGTATTCCTAAAAGGTCACAAGAGACTGCTTATATTGATGTAGCAAATTGCCACCTTGAATTGTTCAGCTAACAATTTTAAAAGCCATTACATTTAAGGATAGTAAAATTAGATTAACATGATCTAGTATAATATTTCTTTCCACCAGAATTCATGTTAAGTCATAAAGCTTTATGGACCACTCATCTCAATTGCTCTGTTGATATGACAAAATCTCTCCTCTTCGTTAATCTAAAGTTCTTTCTCTATAATTCACAAATATATTCTTTCTTTGGCTTCATCCATTGTCATTTCTCCTCTGAGCTGATTCCATTTCATATCATTCATTTCTTAATTTGTTTGGCCCTTGAAGTTTTATTACCTGTCACTTTATCACAATTAATTTATATAAGCTTTATTTTTGAGGTATTGCTTAATTATTTTTCCTATATTCTTTTCTCTTTCTCTCCTGTATACTTTTATGTCTACTTCATATTAGAAACTCTATTGCCAAAGTCACCCTGTGGGCTTTATGCTCTAGCTTCTAAATGCATATGTGCTATTTTGTGGCAATAAAAAGCAGCAATATCCAAACTCACAGTACACTTCTAAAACAAGGATGTTTCTTATCAAGTCATTAAATCAGTAATAACTGTGAATGCAAAATAAATATTAAGCCAATATTTACGTTTATTGAAAATAAAAAGCTACTAAAATTATCTTCATATTTGGATATGTGTATGTTAAAAAAAACTACAAAGTAATGCGTTGAAACTTAAAATCTTATGACTATGAAGGAGTCATCAAAATGATATGAAGAAATAATTTTGAAAAAAGTTAAGGTGATATATTAACATTATATTCAATTTAATTGAATATGTTTTTATTAAATTCCAAGGAATAATTCTAGAACCAAATTTAAAGTTTAAAGTGAGGAAAAGAGAGAGATTAGTGACAATTCCAGGTGAAAGAGCCTTGTGACAGAGGAAATAGAGTGCTATTCTTAGAAACGAGAAAAGAAACTGCTTTGAGGTGAATCATGGTGATGATTCAACAGAAGTCAAACGTGAGAATGATGTTTAGATAAATGGTCATAAGCATAGATACTTTCCTCCACAATAGATCTCCCTCTATCACTCTTCAATTATTTACCCACCTATTTTCTCCAGTGTATACTCTGAGCACATTGAGGAGGAAGAGGTGCAGCATGCAAATCACATTATATTTCTAACGCCTTGATTCTTGCCTGACAAGTAAATGTTTCTGTATAATAATTCAATGACATTTTTAGAGAAGTTAGTAGATTTATCAACCTGCCTCAAATAAAAATATTGTGCCTTTTAAATTTTTTTAAATTTTCCGATGGAGAGAAACATTTATAATAAATTATTCCCATTAAAAATCCCAAGAGCTAGAATGTACTGGAGTTCACCACATATCTAAATTTTATTCCTAGCCAAAAATAATTATTCATGGTTTTTAAGGCTTGAAATTTAACCATTTGAAATTTATTCATGTGGGTTCCTCCAGGTTAAAATGCAGGTAACTCATTAAAAAGGCAAATAAATATGCTTAATTTGTGGGTATTGAATCCTTTGCTAAGATTAAGTTTGACAAAGATAAATCTGTACAGGAGAAGTAAGAAGAAAGGTAATAGAAAGAAAATCTAGGAGTATTGGATATCAGTTTACTTACTTTCCAATTTTACAAAAAGATAAAAGCTCATATGGTATCTGCCTGAGTCTATATACTTATTTCAACCTTCATTTTATTCATTTAAAATGTTTTTTTCCTCCAAGATGGCAGATTAGATGAGACAAACAAATGGGGAAAAAATATTCCATGCTCATGAATTAGAATAATCAATATCATTAAAATGACAACACTGCTTAAAGCAGTCTTCAGATTTATTGCAATTCCTATTAAAATTACAATGTCATGATTCACAGAATAAGGAAAAAAGTCCTAAAATTAGTATGGAACCAGAAAGGAGCCTGAATAGCCAAAGAAATCCTAAGCAAAAAGAAAAAAAGCTAGAGATATCACATGACCTGACTTCAAATTATGGTATGAGGTATAGTAACCAAAATATCACGGTACTGGTATAAAAATCAACACATAGATTCATGTGTTAATCACTAAATAAAATCAAGACAGATTTTGTCGCTACATAAATATTAAAATATAGATCACTAGAATAGAGAATCCAGAAATGAAACCACAGACCTACAACCAACTGCTCTTTGACAAAGTCAATGAAAACATACGTGGAGAAAAATGACCCCCTATTCATTAAATGGTGGTGGAAAAATTGGACTGGCATATCCATAAGAATAAACCTGGACCCCCATATCTCACATATAAAAAGGAAACTCAAGATGGATTAAAGACTCAAATGTAAGACCTGTAACTATAAAAATACTAGAAGAAAACCTATAAAAAATATTCTGGTCATTGGCCTAGGCAAAGAATTTATGACTGAGACCTCATTGGCCTAGGCAGACTGAGACCTCAAAAGCAAATGAAACAAAAACAAAACAAGACAAATTAGACTTAAACTACAAAGTGTCTTCATAGTTGGCAGAAGAAGACAAATAGCAAAGATCAGAGCAGAACGAAATGAAACAGAGACAAAAAAAAAAGTCATAAGGAATCAACAAAAAAAGAAATTATTTGAAAGGATAAACAAAATTGATAGACTACTAGCTAAATTAAGCCAAAAACAAAGAGAGAAGATTCAAATAAACACAATCAGAAATAAAAAAGAAGACATTACAAGTGATACTACAAAAATACCAAAAATCCTCAGAGACTACTGTAAACATCCTTACACTCACAAACTAGAAAACCTAGAGAAAATGAATGAATTTCTGGAAATATATAACTTTTCAAGAATGTATAAGGAGGAAATAAAAATCTTGAACAGAATTTTAGGCTAGTGCAAATGTAATTGTGTTTTTTGCCATAACTTCCAATGGCAAAACTGCAATTACTTTTGCACCAAATTAGTGACATTAAATCTATAACAAATATATAAACAAACAAACAAAGCCTAGGAACAGATGGATTCATACCTGAATTGTACCAAACATACGAAGGACCAGTACCAATCCTACTGCAAAGAATCTTCTCTAGCTCATTATACCAAACCAATGTCACCCTGATACAAAGCAAGACAAGGACAAACACATATAATTAATTAATATTATTAACTATATTTTATTTTAACTACATTTTAACTTTAATATATAGTTATATGTTATATAACTATAAATTTAGTTATATAACTATGATACATGGTTAAAATACAGATAATATAGACCAATATTTCTAGTGAACATATATGCAAATATCCTCAACAAAATACCAAATCCAATAGCACATCAAAAATAAAATAAATACATCATGATCAAGTGGATTTTATTCCAGGGATGCAAGAATAGCTCAACATATACAAATCAATAAATGTGATTCACTATATAAACAGAATTACAAACGAAAATCATATGAAACTATAAATATCCTAGAATAAAACCTAGGAAAAACTGTTTTGGACATTGGTCTAGGTAAATAATTTATGACTAGGAACTCAAAAGCAAGTGCGACAAAAATGAAACTAGACAAATATGACTTAATTAAACTAAAAAGCCTCTGCACAAGTTAAAATCAATAAACAGACAACCTACAGAATGGGTGAAAATATCTTTCAACTATGCAACTGAAAAAATGCTAATAACCAGAATCTACAAGGAACTCAATGCGACAACAAGAAAAAAACCCTAAAATGGCCACATTAAAAAAGTGGGCAAAGAACATGAAAAGACGTTTTGCAAAGGAAAGCATATAAATGGCCAATAAGCATATTAAAAACTGCTTAATACCACTAAGCATCAGAGAAATGCAAATTAAAACCACAAGATAAACATCTTACATAAGTTAGAATGCCATTTACTAAAAAGTCAGAACATAACAGATTTTAGCAAGGATGTTGAGAAAAGGGAATACTTATAATACTTATACACATTTGGTATGAATGTAAATTAGTACAACCTCTATGGAAAACAGTATGATGATTTATCAAAGAACAAAAGACAGAACTACCATTCAATTCAGCATCATCCCACTTACGGGGTATCTAATCCCCCTGCCCAAAAAAATTATTATATAAAATATACCTGCACTCATATTTATAGCAGCACTATTCACAATAGCAAAGATATGGAATCAAGCTAAGTGTATAACAACACATGACTGGATAAAGAAAATGTGAAATACACACTCACACATATAGGCATACTACTCAGCCATAAAACAGAATGAAATCATGTCTTTTACAGCAATATGGATGAAACTGGAAGCCATTATCTTAAGTGAAATAACTCAGAAGCAGAAATTAAAATACTTTATGTACTCACTTATAAGAGGAAGCTAAATAATGTACACACATGGACATACAGTATGAAATAACAAACACTGGGTGGGAAGGTGAAAGGAGGATGATGGATGAAACATTACTTATGGATACGATGTATACAATTCTGATGAAGGTTATGCTAAAAGCCCAGACTCCTCTGTAACACAATATATCCATGTAACAAAACTGCACTTGTACTCCCTAAATTTATACAAAAAAGTAAAGAAAATATTAAATGATTGCCTCTGCTCCTAGGTTTCTGCAATCTACTATAAACTGAGAAACCAGAATGATCTCGTTAAAAGCCACTATTTGTCACTCAAAGTCTGTTAGAGCTTTCATATCTAAATAAGAATTAAAGTTGACAATGACCTTTCATATTGTATTCCTACCCATCTCTCTATAACCCTTCCTTCTCCTGCTATTTTCCCTATTTACTCTTCAGCTGGTCCTGAAAGTCATCAGGCACATTTTCAAATTTACATTCTTTGCCCTCCATCTCTAGAACACTCCTGTACCATCTAATTTCTTGACCATTTCCTCACATACTTGACTAGGGCTAGGATGAATTACAATCAACTCTCCTCCATGATCCTGATCTTTCTGACTCTGTTCCTTTATAGAAATTATCATCTTCCATTAGACTATAAAATGTACTTATTTATTATGTTTATTGATATTATTCTTTCTCTTCCACAAAAATAGAGATCTCCTTTGTTTTGTCTACTTAGGTACAAGTAAAAACCCACAGAAACTATGGTTTATTGATAGCTTTCATTTTGCACAACAGCATTCAACTCTGTTTTTGCTTGTTTATTTTCTGGTCTGACGATCAGAAGATCACAGTATTCTCCTCATTTGTAAAAAATGTAAATTAATAAAACAAAATAACAATTAAAGAACTCTATTAAATAGGTTAATGCATCCTGATAAAGGCTTAGGAAACACCAAGTTCTGTTTAATAGCCAGAATGCATAGGGTTTATCCTAGGTTACAAAATAAAAGTTGATCAAGACTGATATTAGTTCATGGAAATTTAATCCCTTGTGATAATGACTTAGGATGCTACCTGAGAATAGCCCTTGTTGGAAGCCTGTATCATGTTGAATACTTTCCAAGACAATGAGCCAGAAAAATAAAAACACAATATAGCGAAACCTTTTCAGAAAACAGAAAAAGAAATGTGCAAACAAGCAAAAAGAAAAAATGTAAAACAAAAGACAGATTTACAAACATACAAGAAAAATATGAAGTTAAAAAACTATAAACTAAAAACTACAAACACTATGAAAAATTAATGTTTATAGATTATATAAAGAATAAATTATTCCTGTTGTTAAAATTAACATGTCTAACCATTTAATAGAATCAATTTCAAAATTTTATTCTTTTCAAAATGCTACTCTGCCAAATGTAAATCTTAACCGTCATCTTTTCTCAGATACACTGATGTTAAACTTTGATATTGAAGATGCTTTAATATGGTTTTATATACACAAACTTATTTCATTACCCAGATATGAGATGGAGCGTAAAACTGTTTGTCATTGGAACAGTCTATACAAAACTAAAGATATTATTACTATTAATTTTTAACATGTTTCTTTTAATTGCCTTATTTTGTACCAGATTTAAGAGTAGAAAAATAACAAGAAAACTGCTTTCGAGTAACTATGCAGATTTCCCATTGAAACCTGGTACAGGTTACACATGAGTATACACATATTTGGCCCTTAATGTGCTCAAGATCTAATTTACAGTACCTTGTAAGCACTACATTAGTAATAATAGTCAAAGCTCAGAGGGTTGGCAATTTTGCTGAAGCATCCAGATTTTTTAAATTTGAACTACCCAAACTTTTAAAGACTCTCTCGTTTTTTCTCTACCCCTCTGCAATCATCCAATTAAAACAACATTTTCCCCTGATGCAAAGCAGTTTAATTTCATACAAGTTTTATGCTACATTTAACAGCTCAGGGTTTTAAGCTGATAAAAAATCAACTTTGAAGAGACAAGAATATACAGTATATGTTTGATAGTGACATGTAATATCTTCTATTATCATTAGAAGAAAATGAAATTGTATTTCATGGTTTGCTGCTTTTAGAAATA
This sequence comes from Cebus imitator, assembly GCF_001604975.1. NCBI lineage: Eukaryota > Metazoa > Chordata > Mammalia > Primates > Cebidae > Cebus > Cebus imitator. Next base: position 857,717 of record NW_016107967.1, on the reverse strand, counting down.
ATTGGGAAAAAATTGAGTTATTTTTTTCAAGTCTATCAGAGCTATGTTCTATATATGACTAAAAACGGATGTGTAACTACATTTCTTTGTTTTTCTGGGAACTCAAAACTTTTAGGGACTAAATGTTTATGTTCTCATTTTGCTGGATATGAGGGGAAAAGGATGGATATGCATCTTTTCTCTTTTCTTTCAGGGATGTTCACATGAAATTTTTTTCATGCAGTCAGGACATGATATATCCCATGTATTTTCAAAAATAATGATCAGTGAGAAATAACTAGAACATATGAAAAATAAATGTGTGGGCTTGAACTTTTGCGTTTTCATATATATGTTATCTACTATTTTATTCTTTAACTTATAATTTTATAGATGAAGTAAAAATTAAAATGTAAAGAAGATGTAGCTTTGAACATGTGGATCTCTTTCTAAGCTGGAAAAGTGTATATGCTCGCTTAGCCAAAATTTAGCATACTAAATTATCTTAGCTCATGCTCATAACTGTTGTATTTAATTCCTATGTGATCTTAGGAGAATAGTCATATAATTTCTTTGTGGTCTTTTTCCCAGTTTTCCATTTCAAGGGAACTTCTATCTGCTTATGAAACAGTTAAAGACAGAGCTAATGAGGTTTGATTTCATTTCCTTTTTTCAATGTGTTCCAGCAACATTTCCAAGCATCTCCAAACCTAAGAAGTAATACATTTCCTGTATAGTTACACACTTGAATGACTCTTCAAATTAGGGAAGACCCAATACTCCAAGTTCAAATTTGGCAGTGAAAGACCTTCTGTTTACAATAACTCTTCTGCAATACAACTAAGGAAGCCAGGTCACCCATGTGTAACTTCTGCTGGAAGTGGCATGAAAAGATTCTGAAAGAAAGTTGAGTGACAAAAAAGGGGAAGAGATGTTGACTTAAAAATGAACTCCTATTCATTTTAAATTACTTTTATACTTGAAACAAACAAAATAGGAACTCTGCCCTTTCTCCAAAAATACACTGCTTGTATGATTGAGAATAAGCACAAAATCAGGGGCTTTAAATCTGACAAGATAGTCATTTTTCATTAACTTTGAGATTAGTGCAGATAACTTAGAGAGACATAGGGATAATTTGTTTGGGGAAAGAGCAGGGAAGGCAGCTACTGTTCATTCAGCACCAATGCAGGCAGATAGAGACATTTAAAATAATGTTATTTAATCTCAGTAATAATCTCTGAAGAAGGTAAGCATTAGGATGCTCATTACCAGATTAGAAAACAGAGACATGAAGAGTCTTAAGGAGTTCACCAAGCAAACAGGAGGGTCACAATTAAAACCTGGGTTTGTCTGACCACAAAATTCAATCTAATGAACCACATAATGAATCAGCATTTAAACTTTTATTTTAAAGAACTGAGGAATTACTACAACGTAAACGAATTCAATTTAGCAGTTCAATTAGGCAAGTGTGTTCTCGACTCTAACAGTTCTTCAATCCACAATAAATATATCTCATATTACAAAATATGGGAACTTTAAACAATTGAAGGTCTCATAATAAAGACAGATATATATGATCAGGTTAGCAGAATTCCTGCACTAGTGATAATTCTTTGAATAAGGACCAAACAATATTTTCTTTATTTTTAGAGACAAAGTGCGAAGCAATAAATTAGCAAAACAATTATCAACCAAAAATACTGGATATGCTTTTTCTGTCAGGACTTTATTTACAGCAGAATTTTTTTCTTCTTTGTTTCCTCACTAGTGTCTTAATTCTCAAGAAATCATGTTGAATACAACCCCAAGGGGGACACCTGACTACATAGCCCTTGAATACATATTGGCTGGAGTTCTGCTAGGCTTCCTCGGATATTAGAATATATTTGTTCTGCATTTTTCTGACTTTTTTAAAATTTCTCTTTTGAGTATTTATGGAGTCATATAAACCTTACAGCACAATTATACTTACATAAGCATGGCACCTTTTAGTCATCATGGAAATTACATACTAAAGGGCTTTTAGTGCATTTTTAGAATTTCCTTACTGTTCCTAAATCAAAAATAATTCATTTTTGAACTACATTATTTCATTTTTCTTTTGTGTAAATCATGGCTAAAATATTGACAAAAGTCAGGTTCTATAATTGCTTTGAATTCATAAAAAATCCAGGTATTGTTAGAATGTTAGTGGAAAGAAAATCAGGCACATTGGGCTTATTGCTCACTGACTGATAATTACTAATACTTTTAACTTGGGTAAGTTAGTCAACTTTGCTGCTCCCTGGTTTCTCCAGTTCATAATGGTACTGACTGTACAGGAAATTTATATAAAGGGCCTGGTACAACATCTGCCACAGTAGTTAGTTAATACATTCTATAGATTTTAGTTAACAGCTGGAGAGGATCCAAGATGGCCGTTTAGGAACAGCTCAGGATCGCAGCTCCCAGAGAAAGTACAGAGGGTGAGTGGATGTGCATTTTTATTGCCCACAGACTAGGATATTCCCAGGCGGAGGAGCTCCACAGGTCACCAGCGTGGCTGTTTCAGCCAGGGCGGCTGTGCTTTGCCCTGCGCGGCAGCTTTGTCGGCGCCCTGGAGCAGTGGTTCTCTGTACAAAAAACACCAGTCTGGGTGCACTTTTTGCTGGCGATTGGACCCACGGGAAGTCGCCCATTCGTCTGTTTAAAAAGGGGACTGAGCAGAGAACCAGGACAGTAGATTCCAGGGCAAAAAAAAAAAAAAAAAGGGCCACAAACCTCAGTGCTGCTGTTTAAGCCAGCGCAGTGAATAGCCACAGGGGAAAATAAACAGACCCTGGAGCCTCTTCAACAGCTGACTGGAACACCAACTTAAAAAAAGTCTCTGAGGCAGGGAGGCAGATGATCACGCTTGGCTGGTCCCACCCCCACAAAAGAACAGCAACCAGAAACTCTGGACTGAGAGTTTCACAGCAAGCGCAGCTGAACCCGGGATGGTCCAGCTCTGTGGGGGAGGGGCGTCCACCATTACTGAGGCAGCTGACCACTACGGACATAGTCAGCCAATGCTGAGGCAGCCAGCCATTGCCAAAGCAACCCGCCATTGCTGAGGTAGCCGGCCGTTGCCAAGGCAACCCGCCACACCAGAGAGAATCCATCTCAAGAGAGGTGGGCCACCATCGCCAAAGCAGTTCTAACTACACCCATATAAACAGGATTGCAGGGAAGTTCACTCGGCAGCCGGACGGAGCCCACAGCAGCTCAGCAAAGCCTCTACAGGACGACAGTGACTAGGCTGCCTTCTTGCTGGGCAGGGCAGCTTTGAAGGAAAAAAAACAAAAAACAAAAAGAAGGTAACAGCATAACCAAAACACATAAAGCCCTAAATCCCTGGGACAGAGCACCTGGGAACAAAAAGCAGTTTATGAGTTCTGCTGCAGCACACATAAGCATACCTGCCCAGCAGCTCTGAATGAACAACTGAGCTCACAACTCACCATTTCAGCTCCTATAAAGAAGAGACTGTCTCCTCAAGCAGCTCCCTGACCCCTATATATCCAAAGAGACACCTCATAAAGAAGAGCTAAGATTGACACTAGGCGGGTATCCATCTGGGACAAAGATAGCAGAAACAGAAAACTGGTAACAACCCTTACTGATCAACAGTTGCTGCAGGTGAACCCCAGGCAAGCAGGGCCTGGAGTGAACCTCAGCAGACCTACAGCAGAGGGGCCAGACTGTCAGAAGGAAAACAAAGAGACAGAAATAACCTCATCATCAACAAACAGAACATCAATCTGAAAGATTTGAGACCCAATCTGAAAGCCAGCAATGACAAAGTCGACAGGTGGATAAATCCTTAAAGATGGGAAGAAACCAGCACAAAAAGGATGAAAACACCCGAAACCAGAACACCTCTCCACCTAAAAGGGATCACAACTCCTCACCAGCAAGGGAACAAGGTTGGATGGAGAACGAGTGTGATGAAATGACAGAATCAGACTTCAGAAGGTGGGTAGTAAGAAACTTCTGTGAACTTAAAGAACATGTTCTAACCAAATGCAAAGAAACTAAGAACCTTGAAAAAAGATTTGATGAAATGCTAACGAGAATGGACAAAATAGAAAGGAATATAAGTGAATTGATGGAGCTGAAAAACGCAACACGAGAACTTCGTGAAGCATGCACAAGTATCAACAGCCGAATTGACCAAGCAGAAGAAAGGATATCAGAGGTAGAAGATCAACTCAATGAAATAAAACGAGAAGGCAAGATTAGAGAAAAAAAGGTTAAAAAGGAATGAACAAAATCTCCAAGAAATGTGGGAATATGTGAAAAGACCTAATCTACGTTTGATAGGCATACCTCAATGTGACGAAGAGAATGAATCCAAGCTGGAAAATACTCTTCAGGATATTATCCAGGAAAACTTCCCCAACCTAGCAAGGCAGGCAAACATTCAAGACCAGGAAATACAGAGAACACCACAAAGATATTCGTCAAGAAGAGCAACCCCAAGGCACATAATCGTCAGATTCACCAGGGTTGAAATGAAGGAGAAAATACTGAGGGCAGCCAGAGACAAATGTCGGGTTACCCACAAAGGGAAGCCCATCAGACTCACAGCAGATCTCTCAGCAGAAACCCTACAAGCCAGAAGAGAGTGGGGGCCGATATTCCACATGCTTAAAGAAAAGAACTTTCAACCCAGAATCTCCTATCCAGCCAAACTAAGCTTCATAAGTGAAGGAAAAATAAAATCCTTTGGGAACATGCAAGTAATCAGAGATTTCATCACCACCAGGCCACCTCTAGAAGAGCTCCTGAAAGAGGCTCCACACATATAAAGGAACAACAAGTACCAGCTCAACTAAAGGGCAAAACACCCAGCTAGCACCAAAATGGCTGTATCAAATTCACACATAACAATATTAACCCTAAATGTAAATGGATTAAATGCCTCAATCAAAAGACACCGACTGGCAAATTGGATAAACAGACAAAACCCATCGGTGTGCTGTATCCAGGAAACCCATCTCACATGCAAGGATACACAAAGGCTCAAAATAAAGGGATGGAGGAAGATTTATCAAGCAAATGGAGAGCAAAAAAACCAGGAGTTGCAATTCTCGTCTCTGATAAATTAGACGTTAAAGCAACAAAGATCATAAGAGACAAAGAAGGACATTACATAATGGTAAAAGGATCAATGCAACTAGAAGAGCTAACGATCCTAAATATATACACACCCAATATAGTAGCACCCATATTAATAAGGCAAGTTCTTAATGACTTACAAAGAGACTTAGACTCCTACAAAATAATACTGGGAGACTTTAACACCCCATTGTCAACATTAGACAGAACAACCAGACAGAAAATTAACAAGGATATCCAGGACGTGAACTCAGACCTGGACCAAAGAAACCTAATAGACATTTACAGAACTCTCCACCCCAAATCCACAGAATATACATTCTTCTCAGCACCACATCACACCTACTCTAAAATTGGCCACATAATTGGGATTAAATAACTCCTCAGCAAATGCAAAAGAACGGAAATCATAACAAAAAGTCTCTCAGACCACAGTGCAATTAAGTTAGAACTGAGAATTCAAAAACTAACCCAGAACCGCACAGCTTCATGGAAACTGAACAACTTGCTCTTGAATGTTGACTGAATAAACAATGAAATGAAGACGGAAATAAAGATGTTCTTCAAAACCAACGAGAATGAAGACACAACATACCAGAATCTCCAGGACACATGTAAAGCAGTCTCTAGAGGAAAATATATAGCAATAAGTGCCCACATGAGAAGCAAGGAGAGATCAAAAATGGACACCCTATCGTCGAAACGGAAAGAGCTAGAGGAGCAAGACCAAAAAAACTCAAAATCTAGCAGAAGACAAGAAATGGCTAAGACCAGAACAGAGCTGAAGGAGATAGAGACACAAAAAACCCTTCAAAAAATCAATAAATCCAGGAGCTGGTTTTTTGAAAAGATCCACAAAATAGACAGACCACTAGCCAGATTAATAAAAAAGAAAACAGAGAATAACCAAATTGATGCAATAAAAAACGATCAAGGGGATATCACCACAGATTCCACAGAAATTCAAACCATCATCAGAGATTATTACAAACAACTCTATGCAGACAAACTAATAAACCTGGAAGAAATGGATAAATTCCTGCACACTTGCCTCCTGCCAAGCCTAAACCAGGAAGAAGCCGAAACCATGAACAGACCCATAACAAGGTCTGAAGTTGAGGCAGCAATTAAGAGCTTACCACCCAAAAAAAGCCCAGGTCCACATGGATTCACAGCTGAATTCTATCAGACATACAAAGAGGAGCTGGTACCATTTCTTCTGAAACTATTCCAAACAATACAAAAAGAGGGAATTCTTCCCAAATCATTTAATGACACCAACATCATCCTGATTCCAAAACCCGGCAGAGACTCAACGAGAAAAGAAAACTTCAGGTCAATATCCATTATGAACATAGATGCAAAAATCTTCAATAAAATACTGACAAGCCGATTGCAACAGCACATCAAAAAGCTTATCCACCATGATCAAGTAGGCTTCATCCCGGGGATGCAAGGCTGGTTCAACATACGCAAGTCTATAAACGTAATTCACCACATAAACAGAAGCAAAGATAAAAACCACATGATTATCTCAATTGATGCAGAGAAGGCCTTTGACAAAATTCAACAGCCCTTTATGCTAAAAACCCTCAATAAGCCAGGCACTGATGGAACGTATCTCAAAATAATAAAACCTATTTGTGACAAACCAACAGCCAATATCATACTGAATGGGCAAAAACTGGAAGCGTTCCCCTTGAAATGTGGCACCTGACAAGTATGCCCTCTCTCACCACTGCTATTCAATATAGTATTAGAAGTTCTAGCCAGAGCAATCAGGCAAGAAAAAGAAATAAAGGGCCTTCAAATAGGAAAGGAAGAAGTCAAATTGTCTCTATTTGCAGACGACATGATTGTATATCTAGAAGACCCCATCGTCTCAGCCCCAAACCTCCTGAAACTGATAAGCAAGTTCAGCAAAGTCTCAGGATACAAAATCAATGTGCAAAAATCACATGCATTCCTATGCACCAATAACAGATTAAAGAGAGCCAAATCAAGAACAAACTTCCATTCACAATTGTCACAAAGAAAATAAAATACCTAGGAATACAACTAACAAGGAATGTAAAGGACCTCTTCAAGGAGAACTACAAGCTACTGCTCAATGAAATAAGAGAGGACACAAACAGATGGAGAAACATTCCATGTTCATGCTTAGGAAGAATCAATATCGTGAAAATGGCCATACTGCCCAAAGAAATTTACAGAGTCAATGCTATCCCCATCAAGCTACCAATGACCTTCTTCACAGAACTGGAAAAAACCACCTTAAACTTTATATAAAACCAAAAGAGAGCCCGTATAGCAAGTCAATTCGAAGCAAAAAGAACAAAGCAGGGGGCATCACACTACCGGACTTCAAACTATACTACAAGGTTACAGTAATCAAAACAGCATGGTACTGGTACCAAAACAGAGATATAGACCAATGGAACAGAACAGAGG
>NW_016107967.1:845228-848903 GCF_001604975.1 Cebus imitator | reverse complement strand
TAAACCTTTTTAATGGAAATTAATGTCACATAGACAATGTAGGGAAGGAATTTTTCTTTGTTCAAGTGACATCCTGGTTAAATCAACTTGTGCAAGTAGATACCTAACTGCTTCTTGAAAAACTCTTCTCCACAGAAGAATTTAATCCAGTTACATCAATCACAATGACTGCCATTTTGCCTCTATTTTTCTCCTTCAATTTCTGAACTTTATGTCCTCATTTTGAGTAGCACATATTAAATATTCATAACAAAGCTATTGAAATGTTTAGAAATACCTGGGGAGCCCAAAACACCAGCTGGTTTTCTTTGCTGGTCTCCAACTCTATATTTATCTGAGAAGAAGTAAATATACTGATCAGAGGATTTAAAAGCTTAAGGAGAGTAAAATACACACACACACACATATATATGTGTGTGTATATATATATATATATATATGTCCCAAATCTTGAAATCTTAAGTCATTCTCCAAATTATAAAGTAGCTAAGGTGTGGCATAAATCCATCAAAACTGACTTACAAACCACTTTGCAGGACTAAATGGTTTTCAGAATGACAGAATACACTAATGGACCTCTTTGTGAAATTCTGATAAAGATGGGAGGTATCCTGATTGTAGCCTGGTTGTGCTGACTAGAAAAGAACAAACTCTGTATATGGGCTGATGCTGACCTCGATAACTTAATCCTCTTTATCCTGTACATGAGAATACGTGGGATGTAAGGCAAGATTTTGTAGATTATTTTGATAAACGATGCCTTGCTTACCCTGATTACTCAACTAGTGTACCTCCTTCATGGACTCAGCACAGGTGTAAATTTACTTCAATGCTTCATATTGCTTCACACATACAATCAAGGAGGTTAAAATTACTGAGAGCTTTCTGTCTTTGGAGAAAAAATAATGATGAATATTTTGCTCCTAGCTAAACTTATTCCTTTAAAATAGAAAAGCCTCACCTCAAGGGAGAATGAACCTTTGAAAACTGCATAAGGAACTTCTTAGCCTAGCTGCAGTGTACTAACCTTGGACTGTGCCTTGATTCAACAAGGAATAAGAAGGCAAAATTTTTTCTCATTTCCTTGTCATTTAAATTTCCTGTTAAGACTCTATACATAGATTTAGTTCCAAGAGCTTAGCATGACAGTCTTTAAATGGAGAATTTTTTTTAATTTTTCTATTTCTTATAAATGTGCATAGCCAAGATATTTTAAAATACAAGAAAACAATTCACTCTTTATAGATGTTTAAGCAATATGTTCTCCTTTACTTGAGAAAATACAATAAAAATAGCACTGGATAAAGTTCAATATGTTTCCAAGGGATTAATTTAGTTCAACCATGTTTACTTCTCACTTCTATATTTTATAACTGTAGTAATAATCAAGAAAATTGGGTTTTCATAATTTCATAATTTATAAATTTGGTGTTCAAAACAGAATCCACACCCTGTCAAAATATATAATTTTTAACACAGAAGGTGTTACATCTAAACATTACAAAGGGATCCCTCTGGAAATTGACTAAGGATTAAATGACTTGAGAGAGGAAGCCAAAAATGTTAGAATTTTAATACGATAGTATTTGGTAGATAGGTGATTGAATTGAGAGCATATTGAGAGGAGAACACTGTATGGCTGTGGATGCTGTTTTAGTGTACCACATATTTCCAGGCCCCAGTAAAGGTAGCTTCTGCTAGTTCAAATATACTTAAAGCAATAACTTTCCTCAACTAAACTAAAAGTTGGAAAGCATTTTTTTAAATCCATCATAACACTTTACATATGGCAAATCTTCAGTAAATCCTTAATGAATATTAACAAAAATGTCATTTGCATGTATTCTCAGTAGATATGATCTCTGCTTTCAAATTTAATTACATCTCTATCCTAAAAATAATTATTTTGAAAAATTCATTTAACTTCTCTGGATCTCAATTCCTTCATCTGTGAAATAAATATAGTATTAAATGGGTGCTTCCCAAAATTCAGCCCACCAAGTATATTGAGTCATATCTGCATTCCATGTATATTATTATTTTCTTTAAAATAATGCTCTAAAATAATTAGCTATGCTTTTCTAACATGTAGTAAAATTAATTTATATTTATTAAAAATTTCAAATATTCACTCCTACACAGCCAAATGTGTTGAACTTTAACTTTACATCGTTGCTTACGAAAAAATACTTTTGAATTAATATTTAGTTGCTACCTCTAGTTCCTTGGAACACAAAGCTTAACCAAAATTTTGAACAATATTTACATCTAATAAAGTTCAGTTGTTTTCCAATTACAAAACAAAATGTTATTGATTTTATGGATACACATTTGACTTCTCCCTAAAACAAATGTTTTAAAAACTATGTAAATGATTGTAAATACTGATTAATAACACCACCACCAAGTCTGCATCAGAAGGTGTTTGAAAAAAAAGAAAATAAACTTGTTTGAAATATTTAAAACCAACATTTAGAAGACAAATCTTTGAAGAGTGGTGGAATTATCTGAATACCACTATAACTTAATTGACAACAATTTTAGTTAGATTTTTTACATCTACAAGTCAGCTTGTCAGGCGAAGTCCCCAAATGCTCATGGTGTGCATTAAATGGATCTGTTGTCTTTTCATGTAGAAAAATGAAAAATATTCTTTGTAGCTTCTGTCTTTAAATTCTAACCTTTACTCATACATACAAATGTAATTTTTTTAAGTTATATAATATTTTGCTTTCAAAAGTAATGGAAAGTTGGAAAATAATGGAGTACATTTGGGATGTTTAAAATTGTGATGTAAAAGGCATATTGAACCCAATTTTTACTTTTTCTTAACTATTTATCACTATTAACAAGATGGAGGTATACTATATATTTGAAAGCACAAATATTACATTTGATTTAAAACGAACTAAAGTAAAATGAGTAGGATGCTATCCTAATCATTCATTTTAAGAACGTCAATTTAAAATATTTTCTTTTGAATGAATGCCTTATGCAAAATACTAAGGAAACCCCTTCAATCCTATCTTCATGAAGAGATTACTAACTGGAATACACTACGACATTTGAAGTTACAGTAAATACGATAAAACACACTAAATTAGTCACAGACTACTAAAAAAGAGCCCAAATTTTGTGACAATATCAATGATAAGTGCAGTAGAAAATCTGGATATTCAAAAGTTGAGGGTTTTCAGGTGATAAGGGCCCCTCTATCCGTTTCTGCTCTTTTCTCTTTCCGAATGTAACAGGAATAGTGGGAGGTAAAAGTTTCAGGACAGGGCTCCTTCATAATTTGAGGAAGCTTAAACTAGTATCTAATTCAGCAAGAGTCTTCTTCTGTCACCCAGGCTGCAGTGCAGTGGTATAATCTTGGCTCACTGCAACCTCCACCTGTCTGGTTCAAGCAATTCCTCTGCCTCAGCCCCCCAAGTAGTTGGGATTACAGGTGGGTGCCACACATCCGACTAAATTTTTTGTAGTTTTATTTTATTTTATTTTATTTTATTTTATTCCCATTTATTTATTTTATTGCATTTTAGGTTTTGGGGTACATGTGAAGAACATGCAAAATGTTGCATAGGAACACACGTGGGAGTGTGATTTGCTGCCTTCCTCCCCATCACCTACATCTGGCATTTCTCCCCTTGCTATCTCTCCCCAGCTCCCCACCCC
>NW_016107967.1:843120-844698 GCF_001604975.1 Cebus imitator | reverse complement strand
TTGATTTGCATTTCTCTGATGACCAGTGACGATGAGCATTTTTTCATATGTTTGTTGGCCTCATGTATGTCTTCTTTTGTAAAGTGTCTGTTCATATCCTTTGCCCACTTTTGAGTGGGCTTATTTGTTTTTTTCTTGTAAATCTGTTTTAGTTCTTTGTAAATTCTGGATATCAGCCCTTTGTCAGATGGGTAAACTGCAAAAATTTTTTCCCATTCTGTTGGTTGCCGATTCATGCTAATGACTGCTTCTTTTCCTGTCCAGAAGCTGTGGAGTTTGATGAGGTTCCATTTGTCCATTTTAGCTTTTGTTGTCAATGCTTTTGGTGTTTTGGTCATGAAGTCCTTGCCTACACCTGTGTCCTGAAAGTTTTTGTCTAGATTTTCTTCTAGGGTTTTTATGGTGTTAGGTCTTATGTTTAAGTCTTTAATCCATCTGGAGTTAATTTTAGTGTAAGGTGTCAGGAAAGGGTCCAGTTTCTGCTTTCTGCACATGGCTAGCCTGTTTTCCCAACACGATTTATTAAGCAGGGATTCCTTTCCCCGTTGCTTGTTTTTGTCTGGTTTGTCAAAGGTCTGATGGTTGTAGATATGTTGCGTTGCCTCCGAGACCTCTGTTCTGTTCCATTGGTCTATATTTCTGTTTTGGTACCAGTACCATGCTGTTTTGATTACTGTAGCCTTGTAGTATAGTTTGAAGTCTGGTAGTGTGACGCCTCCCACTTTGTTCTTTTTGCTTAGAATTGACTTGGCTATGCGGGCTCCCTTTTGGTTCCATGTAAAGTTTAAGGTGGTTTTTTCCAGTTCTGTGAAGAAGGTCATTGGTAGTTTGATGGGGATAGCATTGAATCTGTAAATTACTTTGGGCAGTATGGCCATTTACACGATACTGATTCTTCCTAACCATGAACATGGAATGTTTCTCCATCTGTTTGTGTCCTCTCTTATTTCCTTGAGCAGTGGCTTGTAGTTCTCCTTGAAGAGGTCCTTTACGTTCCTTGTTAGTTGCATTCTTAGGTATTTTATTCCCTTTGTGGCAATTTTGAATGGCAGTTTGTTCTTGATTTGGCTCTCTTTAAGTCTGTTATTGGTGTATAGGAATGCCTGTTATTTTTGAACATTGATTTTGTATCCTGAGACTTTGTTGAAGTTGCTTATCAGTTTCAGGAGATTTGGGGCTGAGATGATGTGGTCTTCCAGATATACAATCATGTCGCCTGCAAATAGAGAAAATTTGACTTCATCCTTTCCTATTTGAATACACTTTACATATTTTTCTTGCCTGATTGCTCTGGCTAGAACTTCTAATACTATATTGAATAGCAGTGGTAGGAGCGGGCATCCTTGTCTGGTGCCACATTTCAAGGGGAATGCTTCCAGTTTTTGCCCATTCAGTATGATATTGGCCATTGGTTTCTCGTAAATAGCTTTTATTATTATGAGATACGTTCCATCGATACCAAGCATATTGAGGGTTTTTAGCATAAAGGGCTGTAGAATTTTGTCAAAGGCCTTCTCTGCATCAATTGAGATAATCATGTGGTTTTTGTCTTTGGTTCTGTTTATGTGGTGAATTACG
>NW_016107967.1:841261-842455 GCF_001604975.1 Cebus imitator | reverse complement strand
TCTTGCTCCTCTAGCTCTTTCAGTTTTGGTGATACGGTGTCGATTTTTGATCTCTCCTGTCTTCTCATGTGGGCACTCATTGCTATATATTTTCCTCTAGAGACTGCTTTAAATGTGTCCCAGAGATTCTGGTATGTTGTGTCTTCATTCTCATTGGTTTCGAAGAACATCTTATTTCTGTCTTCATTTCATTGTTTATCCAGTCAACATTCAAGAGCAAGTTGTTCAGTTTCCATGAAGCTGTGCAGTTCTGGGTTAGTTTTTGAATTCTGAGTTCTAACTTAATTGCACTCTGGCCTGAGAGACTGATTGTTATGATTTGTGTTATTTTACATTTGCTGAGGAGGGATTTACTCCCAATTATATGGTCAATTTTAGAGTAGGTGTGATGTGGTGCTGAGAAGAATGAATATTCCGTGGATTTGAGGTGGAGAGTTCTGTAGATGTCTATTGGGTTTGCTTGGTCCATGTCTGAATTCAAGTCCTGGATATCCTTGTTAATTTTCTGTCTGGTTGATCAATAGGGTGTTACAGTCTCCCACTATTATTGTGTGGGAGTCTATGTCTCTTTGTAAGTCATTAAGAACTTGACTTATGTATCTGGGTGCTCCTGTATTGGGTGCGTATATATTTAGGATCGTTAGCTCTTCTTGTTGCATTGATCCTTTTACCATTATGTAATGTCCCTCTTTGTCTCTTATGACCTTTGTTGCTTTAAAGTCTAATTTATCAGAGAGGGGAGTTGCAACTTTTGCTTTTTTTTGCTCTCCATTTGCTTGGTAAATCTTCCTCCATCCCTTTATTTTGAGCCTTTGTGTATCCTTGCATGTGAGATGAGTTTCCTGGTTACAGCACACTGATGGGTTTTGGATTTTTATGCAATTTGCCAGTCTGTGTCTTTTGATTGGGGCATTTAGTCCATTTACATTTAGGGTTAATATGGTTATGTGCGAATTTGATACTGCCATTTTGGTGCTAGCTCGGTGTTTTGCCCTTTAGTTGAGCTGGTACTTGTTGTTCTTTTATACGTGTAGAGCCTATTTCAGGAGCTCTTGTAGAGCTGGCCTGGTGGTGACGAAATCTCTGAGTGCTTGCATGTTCCCAAAGGATTTTATTTTTCCTTCACTTATGAAGCTTAGTTTGGCTGGATAGGAGATTCTGGGTTGAAAGTTCTTTTCTTTAAGGATGTTGAAT
>NW_016107967.1:834688-836351 GCF_001604975.1 Cebus imitator | reverse complement strand
TTCTTAGTTTCTTTGCATTTGGTTAGAATACGTTCTTTAAGTTCACAGAAGTTTCTTACTACCCACCTTCCCACTCGTTCTCCATCCAACCTTGTTCCCTTGCTGGTGAGGAGTTGTGATCCCTTTTAGGAGGAGAGGTGTTTTGGTTTCGGGTGTTTTCATCCTTTTTGCTCTGGTTTCTTCCCATCTATAAGGATTTATCCACCTGTCGACTTTGTAGTTGCTGGCTTTCAGATTGGGTCTCAAATCTTTCAGATTGACCTTCTGTTTGTTGATGATGAGGTTATTTCTGTTTCTTCGTTTTCCTTCTGACATTCTGGTTCCTCTGCTGTAGGTCTGCTGAGGTTCACTCCAGGCCCTGCTTGCCTGGGGTTCACCTGCAGCAGCTGCTGAACAGTAAGGGTTGTTACCAGTTTTCTTCTTCTGCTATCTTTGTCCCAGAAGGATAGTCGCCTAGTGTCAATCTGATCTCTCTTTTATTTGGTGTCTCTTTGGATATATAGGGGTCAGGCAGCTGCTTGAGGAGATGGTCTCTTCTTTATAGGAGCTCAAATGGTGAGCTGTGAGCTCTGTTGTTCATTGAGAGCTGCTGGGCGGGCACTTTTAGGTCTGCTGCAGCAGAACTCATAAACTGCTTTTTGTTCCTAGGTGCCCTGTCCCAGGGATTTAGGGCTTTATTTATGAGTTTCCGTTATGCTGCCACCTTCTTTTTTTTTTCCTTCACACCTGCCCTGCCCTGAAAGGAGACAGCCTAGTCACTGTCGGCCTGTATAGGCTTTGCTGAGCTGCTGTGCGCTCCGCCCTGCTGCCAAGTGAACTTCCCTGCAGTCCTGTTTATATGGGTGTAGGTAGAACTGCTTTGGCGATGGTGGCCCGCCTCTGTTGAGGCAGAGTCTCTCTGCTGTGGCTGGTTGCCTTGGCAACGGCGGACTGCCTCAGCAATGGCGGGTTGCCTTGGCAAAGGCGAGCTGCCTCAGCATTGGCTGACTACCTCCGTTGTTGCGGGCTGCCTCGGTAATGGCGGACGCCCCTCCCCCACAGAGCTGGACCGTCCCGGTTTCAGCTGCACTTGCTGTGAAACTCTCAATCCAGAGTTTCTGATTGCTGTTCTTTTGTAGGGGTGGGACCAGCTCAGCCTGATCGCCTGGCTCCCTGCCTCAGAACCTTTTTTAAGCTCGTGTTCCAGCCCTCTGTTGAAGAGGCGCCGGGGTCTTTTTATTTTCCCCTGCAGCCACTCACTGCGCTGGCTTAAACAGCGGCACTGAGGTTTGTGGCGCTTTTTTTTTTTTTGGCCCTGGAATCTACTGTCCTGGTTCTCTGCTCAGTCCCCTTTTTGAACTGGCAAATGGGCGACTTCCCATGGCTCCAATCGCCAGCCAAAAGGGCACCTGGACCGGTGCATTTTGTACAGAGAACCGCTGCTCCGGGGTGCCGACAAAGCAGCTGCACAGGGCAAAGCAGTGGCGCTGGCTAGCACAGCCGCGCTGGCCAAAACAGCCATGCTGGCGACCGTGGAACTCCTCCACCTAGGAATTTCCTAGTCTATGGGCCATAAAAATGCGGTGTCCACTCACCCTCTGCGCTTTCACTGGGAGATGCAATCCTGAGCTGTTCCTAAATGGCCATCTTGGATCACCACCCCAAGACTGCAAATTTCTTAGAG
>NW_016107967.1:821588-834607 GCF_001604975.1 Cebus imitator | reverse complement strand
TTTTTTTAGGCAGATTCTTGCTCTTGCTCTGTAGCCCAGACTGGATTGCAGTGGCATGATCTCGGCTCACTGCAACCTCCTCCTTCTGGGTTCAAGCAATTCTCTGCCTCAGTATCCCAAGTAGCTGGGATTACAGGCATGCGCCACCACGCCTAGCTAATTTTTGTATTTTTAGTAGAGACAGGGTTTCACCATCTTGGCCATTCTGGTCTTAAACTCCTGATCTAGTGATCTACCTGACTCAGCCTCTCAAAGTGCTGGGATTACAGGTATGAACCACCTCACCCAGGCACAAATATCATTTTTAAAGGGATTTGAGCTTAAGGTTTTCCCATTTAAATAACCTCTAAATCTTATACATCTAAACATAAAATATGATCTGTCTTTAACTTGGGAATATAATTTAATAATATATTATTAGTGATAACAATTTCAGTTATTATTTCCTTTTCACATTTTATATTCACGAAAATTTCAAAATAAGACAGAGGAGGGGGAGGAAGAAGAGAGAAGTCATCTAACAGTTATAAATAAAGTTGTTCTCATATCCTTACAAAGATATAAAAAGATTTATATTTGCTTATCTCTTATATCATGTCTTTTCTGGCTAGACAGTAAAGATAGTTGTAGATACATTTACCAAAGATCATGGTTAGACGTGTTGTGCACTAGTTACACTCCCTGTAATAATGTGAATACAACAGTAAGACATATCAGACATTTTCTTTGACTCTGGTTCCTCCTGACTTTTTTTGTCTTAATCTTTTCATTCACACTCAAGAAAGTGAAACTAGAGTTTGTCAAAGTCATTTCAGGACTAAAAAAGAGATCATTTCCGTTATGTATCATTAAAATAAACCTTTAGATAGTTTTAGACTCAATTGAACTTTTTGAACTCCTGAGAGTAAAGAGACTTGGCCTTGACTCTATAAAAGTATTTTTTGTATTCAGAAAAAGGTGGCAGTTTCCATATCAGTGCCACTTATTAAAATAGTATAATAATTCTTTGTGATTTATATTATTCTCATTTAGATCTTCACTATTTTTAAAAAGACAAATTAAAATTGCATATATCTATGAATAAAACAAGGTGCTGGAAAAGATTTTATCGTAATAAAGAAGTATTAGTTGGGTTAGACATTACTCTTTAAAGTGAACAAACTTATTTTAGTGAGATATGAATTGTAGTAACATGGCTACATTCTGTTTCAAGACTCTTATCTGGCAATAGTGATATTTGGGCTTTCTTACACTCCCTTTACTTTGAAATACAAAAGCCTTTTTGTTTAAAAGGAGAAATTGAATAAATAATACCATAAAATTCAACATATGGGAAGCATTTGCAATTTAGAATTATGATGATTTCATTTTACCCTTAATTAAAAGAGATTGATACTAAGAGGTGTACATGTTTTCACTCACATCTGATAATTAATTCTGTATCCCAAGGATTCTGTTTCACCTAAAAATTTGATCAACTTTAGCAAAATCCTTAATGGATATTGCATAGGGAATTGTGTACAGAAGATACATACTTGATAACAATCAAGTGTTACAATAAACTTTAGAAGTCAGTAAATCTGCAATTAATTTCTCCTAACTCCTTGTGAACAAATATCTTTTTCCTCCCACTTACACAGCCTGTACATGGATTTACTCAAATTTATAGAATGAAACATAAGAAATGATCTTGACTGATACTTAGGATGTGACTAATGGTTAGCTGTCAAATGTAAAAATTGTGGATGATAGTGTTCATTTTTCTAGTAAGTATTGTCTTTGGGACTAAATACAATTTTGTTTTATATAGTTTTGAATTTTGAAATGAGTAAGTGACTGTCTTTTAATAGCTGGAATCACAGTTTACAACTTTGAAATATTTTCATGTTTCCAAATACACCTGTAAGCATTACTATCTCCAGTTTGCAAATGAATGAACTGAAATTTGCAAGTATTATTTGGGAAATTATATATCCAGGCTGAATTTTCCTCTAGATTATAAAATATTTAAATGCAAGAATTGTATTTTATTCACCAAAGCCTACAATGTAGTTTCTGAATTCATTTTGTTTAAGTTAAAGGAAATTATCTTTTCTCAATGTCCCACAATATCAGGAAGTTAAATAACATAAGAAATATATGTATGTACATACATAGATATTATATTTAATATATTCTATGTTTAACATATTAAATACAATGGTATACATCATATAACAATAAAATTATAGTATTAATTTATTAAAATAGTATAATATTAGGTTGGTATAAAAGTAATTGCATATTTTGCTACTTTCACACCAACCAAATACTATTTATATATTTTTCTTCTTGTATTTTTTCCATCATTACTTACAGATAATAAAATCAAGAATGCCTTTTTTGTGTGTAATTCTCTCCTGTGTATTTTCTTTTGTTGCTTTGAAATAGGTAATGTGAGATGCTACTTGGGGCTTTGGAAATAAGATATAATTTTATAATTTTATAAATTACATTGATAGAATTATAATTTTAGTGATATAAGATAAACTTATATCAGCATTTACTAGCTCCCTTCCAGGACATATACTAAATTCAAGAGCTTCAACCAGTGCGGATTACTTCTCTCTCCACATTTACCTGCTTTTGTCTAGGCTTTTTCTTCAATGTCGCCTCTCCCTGACTAATAGGCAAGTACAAAGTGAGGACAGAGTAGGTGACACTACATGGGCTTAATCAAGGTAGAATGCATCCTTGTGAATTATTAAGAGATTGGGTTTAACCAAATTTCCAGATCTTTTTGCCTGGGCAGATATTTTTGTTCTTCACATCTAAAACTTGAAAGGAAATGAAATTGGTCTTATTGTCCAGTAATTTTCTACTGTATCCCCAAGTGGTTGATGTCACTCTTCTAGATACATTAGCACATGTTTAATGATATTTCATGTTAACGGTTTAGAGAAATTGGTTTCACTGTAATCATCCTTGTCTTAAAAATTTCTATAATGAATTGATTGAAGAATAAGCTTATTCCAAGTAGATCGTTACTTGTTTCCATTATAGATTTGGCGAATCATTCTGTTGTCTTATAAAAGGAAATGATACTCTTCAAAGCATAGTCAGTATTTTAAGAATAGTTACTAAATAATATAGAGGTTACATATTTTTGTGTTTTTCAATATAAAGTAAAAATGGGAATATAAGCAAGCAAATGTGTTAAACTTTTAAAAATATTTTTGAGATAATACTAGTAAATTTTATTTGTATTTTTTACTTATTGATGAGTACAGGAAACAAGTGAGTTCTGTAAACCATCAGATGCTCTGAACCTACTTTTAAAATTTCATAAATGGAGAGATTATATTTAGAAGTATATCTCATTAAATTCTCATTTAAAAACCAAACTGTCATTGTGTATCATTGACATTGGTTTCTTTTTAGTATAATCACACATACACAGTTTGTACATCTGTATTTTTTCACAGTGAGAGAAAATTTCAAGCTGATAGCTTTAATTATTTTTGCTGATTCCTCTGATTGCACTCATGGAAAAGGCAAAAGAGGTCACTGTCTTGTGGAGATGTCCGCCTGCCTCTCTCAGAGGCTGGGTCATGAGCTACACCTGTCAAGGACCAGCTGCCAGGACGAGGCTGGGGGCTCTCCCCTGGCATCCATGGCAATACCCACTGGGCTGCCCTCTATTGCAGTGGTCTCAGGCAGCTCCTTCCCCTTGACCAAGATGTCAGCATGCTGCCCTTTTGCTCATTTTCTGCCTTGGGCCCCAGAGGATCTTCAAGCTAATACTCCGTTGAAAGCAGACTGCTATTTTACAGGGAGTTAGGGACCTCCAGCTTGTTGATTTTCAGCTGCATCAGCTGAAGGGCAGCCAGCTTTATAAAAGACAGGGTTACTTGCAGCATAGCAGACACAGTGGAGCAGGAGATAGGATGGGGTGTTCAAAAGCTTTGCTGGCCTGGCAGCTTCCTGGCTGTCTGTGGTTGAGGAAAGTTGAGGCTTCACCGCCTGCAGTCATGGTGACATAACCTGCCTGGTATGCAGGTGTCCATGTGTGCATGCTTGCACCCAACAGAAGCGGGTCACAGGAAACACCAACATTTCCCAAGGCAGGAAGACAGACATAGAATGAGGGGAAAAGGGGCTCTCCATTCAGACCAGAGCTCTCTATAGTAACAGGAATGCTACTGGCATTTTGAGAAAGAGAGTTCTTCATGCTTTGGGACATTTGATGAGGCCAACTCCTAAGCACAAAACACCAGCAGCACCAAGACCCAGTGCCCCACCTGCCCAGCCCAGCATTGTGACATTCACAGCCACCCAGCAGATTTCCACATACTCCTTAACAGGTCAGCACTGCCCCCACTGGGTCACTGGTTTGGCTGCTCTCTAGTTTGCAGTCAGTGCAAGGCCTCTGATCTCTGCATTTGGGAGACTGACCACAGGGTGGATGGGAGATGGGAAGGGACATCTACTGAATATGGCTTCTTCACTTTCCAGAATTGGTCTCTTCAAGGACCCAGTCCCAGAACAACCAAAGGTGCCCATGCCGGCCACTGCCACAGCCTCCCAGGGCTGCTCCTCCCCTTTGTCCACGAAGGCATCCACCAGCTTCTGGCACAGAGAGCAGAGTTTGTGCCAGTGGCCAAGGGGGAAGCCGGCATGGCAGCTAGGCACTCGCACAGGCAGGAAGCCATGGCTGGAAGAAGACACAGAGCAGGTGGAGTGTGCAGTGGTTCCTGCCTTGCCAATGATGTCCTTGAACACACCAGGGTGCAGAGCTCCACCTCCTCACTGTGGTCATCGAGCACCCAGTGCCTCAGTATCTTGAGCACTAACTTGAGCTCTCCAGCGGCTTCAGGTGCCTGGCTGTGACCACACTGTCTCGCCAGCATCAGTGGAGCCATACCAACGATGAAGTGCTGCTCCTGCTCCCACTCTGGGGTGCCAGGGATAATGGACAGGGCCATGAGCCGGTAGCCATGGTCATCCATCATCACCATGCCCAGTGTGCAGAGCCCCTCCGTGTCCACCGCCTTATGTTGTGCCCACCATTGAGGTCAGTGGTGGGTGCTACAGAGGCCACCATGTCCCCACCAAAGTCCCTGTAGTAGTACTGAACGTGAAAGCCCAGGCTGAAGAAGATGTCTTTCCCCATGAATATCTGCATCTTGGTCTCCTCACTGGAGCTGATGGCTGTCATACTGCTACAGATGGCCACCATAACCCCTGTGTGGCCACTGCCATGAAGTCACTGTGTACCTGGGAGGAACAAGGTTGAGAGAGCACAGGCCCCATTCACAAGAGCCTCAATCTGTATCTACCGGCCAAGCTCACCTAGATGTTGGAGGCAACCAGGCCTGCCTTGGGAGTGCAGGGACCTTAGCCTCAGTCTCCTCATAGTTAGAAAAGGGCAAGAAAACCATTTCTTCTGAAAAATCTAAACACAAGGAGATGTCAGCACTTAGTGATGAATGAGGAGTGTGAGGGCTGGAGCGGGATTGGGGTCCAGCAGCTATGTGCCAGGTAGGCTTGGGCAGGAACCTCCCAGACTCAGTTTCCTCATCCTTGAGTTACAATAAAAACAGTAACAGTTAAGGTATTGACATTTACAAGGTTTCCCAAAGACTATAGAAAATAATGTGTAGAAAGCAGCTGCACCATCCCTGGTCAAGTCAGTACCAAAAAATTCCAGCTCCTACTTCTTCCATCATCATCTCTAGGCTGTGAGATTAGGAGAGGTTTACTAAGCCACAATTTTTCCTCATTTCTCTTAGCAACAGCACTGGAACTTTTAAACCCCAGCAAGCCAAACATGCTATGCAAATTAAATCCTGCCCTTCAAAGACCACAGCTGGGCTGCATGGGCCCAGGTGTGGGCCCCATTGTGGTCAGTGAAGGGCAGGAAGAGGGATGGCCCTGGCCACTCAGCCCAGTGGGAAGCTGAGCCCTCTCACCCCAGAGAATCAGAGAAGCCAGAAAAAGGCACTGAGGTGGCCTTCCAGGAAGCAGAAGGCTAGGAGGCCTCGCAGGGGACCCTGAACACCTTCAGGGCACCTGACAGGGCTGGCCTGTGCCAGCTTCCCTCTCCTTCCACCTCTCCACAGGACAACCCAGCAGTACGTGGCAGGTGGGTCTGAGGCGGCCAGTCACTCACCAGAGGCTGTGGGCACCTTCAATATCGCCCTTTTTTAAAGCAGCGGTTCAAGCAGTTCCTTGGGGGCAGTTTCCTCATCATCTGCAGCTCCTCATTCCAGGCCCAGGTCTGCAGAGGAGCCAGGGAGGGAGATACGAGCTCCCTTATCCCTGAGACCTCCTCTAGGATGTCCCTTCTTCCACCTCCCTGTGGACAGGCCCAGATGCCCTAATGAACAGCCCAGCATGGAGCCTATAGGAGAGTGTACAGAACCATCCAGTGCCCAGGAGGGAAGTGGGTGCTGGGTGGGTGCAGTACCAGACCATAGGCCCCTGTACAGAAATGTGCTCTTTGCAGTCCAGCCTGAGGTGGAGGTGTCCTCTGTGCACACACAGTCCATGGTGTGTTCTCCCTGGGGGCCATGCAGCTGCACACCTGTAACAAGGTGGCCATTCTTCTGGACCCTGTCACAGGCAGGGGATGGGGAGATGGGGCAGCCCCCCAGGCTCAGTGCCCTGCCATGGGCCCCTTCTACTCCAAGGCCCTCCTGCCCTTGGTTTTCCACAGCCTGTGACACTGCCCTAAAGTCAGAGAGAAGCCAATGGGTTCCTCTCCCAGGGTTGCTCTCTCCCATGTGGGCTGATGACTCCCTAGAGAGGAACTGAGGCAGGAGGGGCTGGGGACAGTTTCTTCAGGTGGAAGTGCTGGAGTTCAGGCTGGCCAGTTCATCTGCTTTCCCTGTGTGCATGAGACAGGCAGGGCAGAAGAGGCACACGCACCACATTTTCTTCTGCATTCCTGCAAAGTGGATTCTGCAGGTCCAGCTGATCCGGTTGAGCAGCTCTGCTAGGGAAGGGCTTCAGAAGAGCTGCATGTAGGTTTGGGGTTGTGATGAGAGGTCATGGATCTACAAAGAGGGGATGGTCACTGAGTGGGTGGCTGAGTGTCTTCCCACAGACCCAGATCTGATAGTATGTCAGAGGGTCATGGTGGGCTGGCAGGGACCCACTGATTCAGGTGAAAGACACGTGTGTGTTCGATGATTCGGCCTTGCCAGTCCTCAACCATGATCACAAAGAATCACGTGAGGTCCCCATGCCTCTTGTGGTCCCCAGAAGGTAGATTCTGGCTGCTTATGGTGAGCACTTTCAGTCACTGCAAGGGATGCAGGAATGGTCCAGCATGTATGCACCACTCCTCCTGGAGTGTGGCCCTCCGCCCCACTGAAAAGCCTCTTCCTTGCTCCTCCTGGGAGTCCCACCTTCCAGTCACAGATCTGGGACTACAGGGGACACCATGGCTTCTCCTGGCTCCCTGGAAGGATGTGCTTAGGTGGTCTGCCTCTGAGGGGGTTCATCTTCAAGCCCTTCTGAGGGCCCCACGGCCACTGGTCTTCACAAGGAAAGGATGTCCAGGGCCAGTTGTCTATCTTCCCAAATGTGGTCCTGGTCTGGGTGCCTCCCCAGACCCCTCCAGTGGGAAGGCCTATTTCTCACCCCCCTCACCAGTTCCTGGCCCCCATGCTCTCTGCACTTCTGCACAATTCCGAGCCCCAGAGCCTCATGCACCACCCAGGTCAGCCCCAATGAAAATGCTCAGGTAGGACAAGGGGCCTGAGCCCTGTTGGAGGCATCAGATGGGTCCGGGTCCATGTTTTTGTGCAGGTTTCCACCCTGGTTCACATGTATATGGCCTCACACACTGTATAGGGCTCTGTCGGGTGGGAGGTTGCTAGGTCCCTGACTTCTGGAACAACCCACCTAGCACAGAGCAGAGTGTTATTATGCAGTGGTTTAATTTTGCAGGTGTGTTATCATGTGTGATTAAATTTTCAGCTTTCAAAGACCTGGAACCAACCCAAATGCCCATCGATGATAGACTGGACAGGGAAAATGTGGTACATATACACCATGGAATATTACGCAGCCATAAAAAACGATGAGTTCATGTCATAGGGACATGGATGAACCTGGAAGCCATCATTCTCAGCAAACTGACACAGGGGCAGAAAATCAAACACTGCATGTTCTCACTCATAGGCAGGTGTTGAAAAATGGGAACACATGGACACAGGGAGGGGAGCACTACA
Organism: Cebus imitator; assembly: GCF_001604975.1. Lineage (NCBI taxonomy): Eukaryota > Metazoa > Chordata > Mammalia > Primates > Cebidae > Cebus > Cebus imitator. The sequence goes on along the minus strand of NW_016107967.1, from coordinate 826,388 downwards.
CACTGGGGTCTGTTGGAAGGAAAGAGGGGAGGGACAGTGGGGGGTGGGGAGCTCGGGGGGAGGGCATGGGGAGAAATGCCAGATGTAGGTGAGGGGGAAGAAGGCAGCAAATCACACTGCCGCTTGTGTATCTATGCAACAATCTTGCATGTTCTTCACATGTACCAAAACCTAAAATGCAATAAAAAAAAAATTACAGCTTTACACTTTCATTTTCAAATTCCGCTATGAACACTAGAATTCTGGTACACAGACACACACACACACACACACACACACATCTATCTGCTGGCTAGCAGGGATCCTTTTTGGGAAAGAACCTTTTCTGAAATGTCTCCAGAAGGCATCCAGGCATTGGGGGGCCGGCAAGACCACCTCTTCTGTGTGGGCCCCTGTCTCAGGTGGGCAGGGCTGTCAGAGATTCAGGGACTTCACAAGCTTGTCCTGGTCTCGTGGGGCAGCCCTCATGCAGGGGTGGCCTGAGGACTTCCTAGGGTCCCCAACTTGAACCCTACCCCTCCGTGTGTTTCCTGTGATTTTGAATTGCAGATATTCAGGGGGAGGAGAGAGGTTCTATGATCACTGAATAGACATTTTTCCATAGAAGATACACAATTTGCCAATTGGCTCAATTTCATTCGTTGCTAAGAAAATACAAGTCAAACCACAATACTAATTGACACCCACTTAAATGGCTATAGCAAAGATACAATGACAAATGTTAGAAAAGAAGTGAGGAATATGGAACTCACATATGCTGCAAATGGGAATGTAAAATATTGTAGCCACCTTGAAAACAAAACAAACAAAACAAAAATGGGGCTATCCCTCAAAATGTTGCACAAAAAATCACTAGAGGACACAGAACCTCTAACACAAAGTTAGTATGCAAAAGAAATAAAATTCCTATAATCATAAAGACTCTTATATGAATGCTCATAAAATGTGGTCTTGTCCATGCAATAGAACACTACTTGCCATCCAAGATGAATGATGTAATGATACACGCTATCACAGAAATGAAACCCAAAATCATTAGGCTGACTGAAAGAACCAGACCCAAAAGGCCACATAATTCATGATCCTGGGTATTAGACATTTTGATAATAGGCTCATGTATAGGGACATAAAATTGATTGTTGTCTAGATCTGACATGGCAAAGGAGAGTGAATGCAAAGTATACCCTAGTAAAGCATTTTAAAAAATAAACATATCAACATACACTAAGGTACATTCAACTTTCAGAAACCCAAGTACAGATTGTAAAAATGAAATATATTTCTTGTCCAGTACAAAGCATAATAAAGAAAAGCAAGGCAGCAAGCTAACAGACACATTGTTTGGTTACTGACATAGCGGTATTAATGGGCAGGAACCATGTGATTCATTTAACCAGGTCAGAAAAGCAAAGGAAATGATTTTAATTTATTGAAGACCACTGTGACTCACAGATTGTTAGGAATGTGAAGCTGTACTCACAGGGTTGGGCATATCCCTTAACAAACACAGCTCAGAAGAGCCATGTCACAGGAAGGTTAGCAAGACCCTCCTGGTTCCAGTTGCCTGGAGCTTTACAGTTGTCTATCTCAGTCCTAAAACTACATTCAGTCACTCATTCTAAACCCAAAGTAACAATGAAATCCAATAGAAAATGCCATCTTTTATGACTACCACATTCAATAATTTGCCTTTTTTTTCTTTTCTTTTTATTCCACCCCTCTGCATTACTTCTATTTGTAACCCTACCTGGCGTGGCTGGTTCCAGAACAAGACTCTGTGTCAAAAATAAAAAGAATCTCAGGAGCTCAGGCTGTGGGTCTGCATTTGGTGCCAGGCGCCCTCCTTGGGCAGTGCAGGAGCTGTGGAGCAGACTTGGCGCTCGCAGGGTGCAGATGGCCCGACAGTCCCTGGAACCTGGATGTCACCCTGCACCACGGCGCGGTCCACTCAGCACCAGCCCAGGGGCTCAGATCTGAAACTAATACTGCGTCTGGCAGAGAAGGAACAGGGGAAGCGCCGGGACCATGCTCAGACCTGCACATCGCCAAGAAAACCAAATTTCACTTCGACAATAAAAGGATGAAGAGGTGCATAACTCCATCTGTTCCTGCTGCCAGCTTTCAAGGGGTGGCCTGTCTGTCCCCCAGGGCTTAAGGAGCTTCCCCGCCCAGGAGCCCCAGAACTCCCCACAGGGAGTTTGCCAAGCGCCAGCCAGACAGTGGGCAGGAAGAAGCCAGTTTCATTTCCTTGCTCCAGGACCCAGGAAGGTCTGACCCTGGAAAACACCCCACCCTGGGTGCTGGCAACCTCAGGAGCCCCAGGGATCCATCTCTCAGATGCCCTACAGAAGGGCGCTGCAAGACAGGACATGCTGAGGCCCCTTCCTTCCACCCCTGACCCCTGGGGGGCCTATTATTCCCCTGAGAGCTCCCCTAGGTTATTCCCACCCACTCCGCATTGACCTCCAGCCTTGGAGCACCCTCACACTTTCCCCGCCCTTGGGGACTCCACAATTATTCCCCTCCAAAGACCCCTCCCAAAACTACCTCCTGGCATCAGTGATGCTGTCACACCTTGGTGACTGCCTAGGCCGCTCCCTTCCCTGCCCCAAGCACCTCTGAGTCTCCATCATGACTTCCCCAGTTCTAGGACTGTACTCAGACTACACAGCGTCCCCGAAACACAGGGCTTCCCTCCAGCACTCCCTCAGACATCCCGCCCACCCTACAGGGGAGATGAGGCTCCACTGCCTCTAAAACGGTGCTTTCTGGAGACCCAGCACAAGGCTCCTCTGTCACACAGGGGCGACCCTATGAATCCCTCTCCAGATATCCTCAGGCCTTCCCCCAAGGGAGACACCACTGGCGGAGGACTCCCCTGGAGACGATGCTCAGAAACCATCCTCAAAGCCACCATCACAACCAGAAAGACCCGAGGAAGAAACGTGGCCACGAAACCCATCTCCACATACACACTTCTCCCAGCGGCAGCTCTAGGGACCCCACTCGTGGTCGCCTCACCTCATGGTGACCTCAAGACGCTCCCCCCAGGTTAAAGGGAAAAGGAAGAGTCCAGCAGAATTCCCGCAGGAGAATCCATTTTCCTTTATTCACTATGCATTGGAGCTAAAGTGCAGGGCACGAAGGGTTTCCTGGAAAATTTTAAGTTCTTAGTGTAGTTTTCCATGGAACTTTAAAAATTAACAATGATAGAGATAACAGAAAATAAACTCACCATAAGTACATTATCACTAGGTTTCAGCAATTCTCACTTTGCTGTTTAATTTCAACTATCAATTCCAAATATTCTAGGAGTTTTTTACATCCAATATAAGATACAATATTATTAATTATGGAAGAATGTAAGTAACTATATCTAACAAGTGAAGATAAAAGAGAAAATATAATTATCACATATAATAAAAATTTGAATATTTAAAATAGATTAATTTATGTATTCACCAAAGAGTAGACTCTATAACAACCGAAGGCTTTCCATGAAACGTTTTAACATGTTTCATCTAATATTTTATCTTCAGACACAAAATATCAATATATGAAAATATTCAATTATGTATACAGGGCCACAGACTATGTTTGAAGGAGGAAATCACAAATCAACAGTGGGATATTCCAAACCACTTTATTGTGAACGTAAATGCAAGAGGCCAGACACGGTGGCTCTCACCTGTAATCCCAGCACTTTGGGAGGCTGAGGCAGGCAGATCACGAGGTCAAGAGATCAAGACTATCCTGGCCACCATGATGAAACCCTGTCTCTACTAAGAATATGTAAATTAGCTGGGTTGGTGGTTCATGCCTGTAGTCCCAGCTACTTGGGAAGCTGAGGCAGGAGAGTCACTTGAACCCAGGAGGCAGAGGTTGCACAATGCCAAGATCTCACCACTGCACTCCAGCCTGGCAACATAGCAAGATTCTGTGTTTTGGCATAACTATTATGGGCGTCGGGGAAGATGAGCTGATTTCATCTCTCCATTTATAACCATGATGTGGGAGCCTCATTTCACATGCATAGATTCCCTCCAAAGACTGGACTGAACAGGACTGAGCCCCCATGGTACTTGGAGTAATGACAGCCTTGTCCCCATGCCATTCTTTCTTCCAACACGTTGTTTCGGGCCGTCGTGCATTCAGTGCCTCCATGGGCAGAAATCCAAACCCAGGTACTCTCACAAATCTGGAGCCAATTCTAAAGTTTTTTGAATTCCGGCTCAGCTCAGACTGTCACCTGCTTGGGACGGTGGGGGACTGTGGACTCTGAACTGGAATGTGCTGTGTCCATGTAACAGTCTTCCTCCCCAAGAGTTGTTCGAGAAGGTGGTGCCCTAGGAATGCCATCTGGGCTCAGTGGAACAAGAAGGGCAGATAGCACCTGGCACCCACTATTCATGCCACCATCACACAGCTTCACAATGTGGTTATTTGAAGAAATCTCTGCTCTATGAAAATCCTAATAAACAAAAATTACAGAGATACTGATCCAAGATGGCCATTTAGGAACAGCTCAGGATTGCAGCTCCCAGTGAAAACACAGAGGGTGAGTGGACGCCGAGTTTTTATTGCCCACACACTAGGAAATTCCCGGGCGGAGGAGATCCACGGTCACCAGCGCGGCTGTTGGCCAGCGTGGCTGTGCCGGCTGGCGCAGCTGCTTTGTCGGCACCCCGGAGCCGCGGTTCTCCATACAAAATACAACGGTCCGGGTGCCCTTTTGGCTGGCAATTGCAGCCACGGGACGTCGCCCATTCGCCGGTTCAAAAAGGAGACTGAGCAGAGAAC
>NW_016107967.1:795637-816158 GCF_001604975.1 Cebus imitator | reverse complement strand
TGATGGGGAGGAAGGCAGCAAATCACACTGCCACGTGTGTACCTATGCAACAATTTTGCATGTTCTTCACATGTACCCCAAAACCTAAAATGCAATAAAATAAATAAATGGGGAAAAAAAGAAATTTAAATTTACTGCATCTACTGTTTTTATATTAATCTTTCCCTTTTTCTTTTAACAGAGAAACAGGAAAAGGAAATTGACATCTATGCTAACCTGTCTGATGAAAAGGCTTTCGTGTTTTCAGTCACCTTGGCAGAAATAAACAGAAAATTTATCAATCAAAGACTTATTCTCTGATACTTTTCTGCAAAATCTGCTGAAACTTCTGTCAGGATTACATCAGCACAGTTATGGACTCTCAGGAGTATTCTTACTGCATCTATAAGGGCCATTGATTGTTTCTTTCTCTCCTGTTATTTAGCCTGTGCCACACTTTGGGAGCAAAGCTGTGTAGGCTTGAACTGTTCTGGGATTTCCTTGTTTACCAAGGAGTATTGTCAGTGTTTTGTGTTTGAGATATAATTAAGCGTATTTACCAAAAAAAAAGTCCTGGATGGATGTTAAAGGATAAAAAGTGATGGGGTATGGGTTAGATACGAAAACTAGGGTAGTAAGATGCTTGATTGTTTTCAGGTTTGCCAAAGATGCAATATTTTAAATACTGTCAGAATGAGTGATTTTTAAAACTATATATTTCAGATTTTCAGCGCTAACAGGTTGCATATATACAGTTCATTTACTTCTAGTAAATTGGCAATTGATATTTTATTGAATGGGGAATTAAGAATATAAACTGTAAATTTTGTCTTAAATTGATTTTTTTTCTTGCCCTTTATTTTTATTACTTAATGTATGGGTTATATTTTAGGAGATACTTTCTAGACAGTTTGAAGTTTGGGTGCTATATGAAGAAAAACCTTAAATGATATACTCAGATATCACCTTGTTTTCTTGAATATATTTATTAGTTAAAAAAGAAAACTTCTGCTTTCAAGACGGTGCCTGTTAACCTAAACACGAAATATATTTATTACATGCAAAATATTTCTTTGCCACTTTTAAGCAGTAATATTTTATCTGAATTGATATTCATTTATACATCCTGATAATTATTTAAATTGTTATTTTACTTTCACTCTGGAAGAAAAAATAAATGTTAATATTGAAACTAAGTAGATTAAATAGTGTGATAAAAGTTTTTTGTTCTAGTGAAGTTTGTGAAATATATTTAAATTCTTAATTTTTCTAGTGTTAAATCATAATCATTTATAGTTTATACTAAATACTTTTGCATTTTGGCATATCAATTTAATGATGAACATATTCAAACTTGGGAATACAGCTAGTGCTCGACTTACGACCACGATTGGTTCCGACAGACCGGTCGTAACACGATTTGGTCGTAAGTTGAGTAGGCTATATGCACGCAGAGATGGTAGTGCTGCCGGAAGCTAGTCCGCACTGTCATACGCCCAGCTGAGCAACGTTTGCGCTGCCAGACGCGGAGCAGTCGTGTCTAGCGATTGTGGTCATAAAGTTGAATGGTCGTAAGTTGCATAGGTCATAAGTCGATCAATACCTGTAATTCCCCTTATTTTCAGTCCCTTTTTCCCTCAATCTGTTTGGAAATCCTTTTAAAGCCTTCTTAGGAAAGATAGTCATCAGTTAGATTTAGCCCCCTTTTAAGAGAAAATTCCTTTCAATTTCAACAGTAATATTGTCAATTTCATCCTTCATCCTGCATCAACATTTTTTTCCTACTTTAAATGGTAACCAGCAGAGGGAGTTTAAGAGGTACTCTAGATAGAATATAGCCTTTTCCTAAGGATTCGTTTTCCTTTCATCTTCGTATCTGTCTGCAGGTACTACAACTATTTTGCATGCATTTTATTTATTGATTTAGGAGACAGAGTCTTGCTCTGTTGCCCAGGCTGGAGTGCAGTGGTGCACTCAGCTCACTGCAACTTCTGCCTCCTGGGTTCAAGTGATTCTCATGCCTCAGCCTCCCTAGCAGCTGGGACTAGAGGTGTGTGCCACCAGCCCAGCTAATTTTGTTTTGCCTTGTTTTGTTTTGTATTTTTAGTAGAGATAGGAGTCTTACCATGTTGGCCAGGCTGGTCTCAAATTCCTGGCCTTAAGTGATCCACCCACCTTGGCCTCCCAAAGTGCTGGGATTACGGGCATGAGCCACTGCAGCCAGCCTTGTATGCATTTTAGAGTCTTAACTAATAGTTTCCCCAAGAATGTAGTGTGATTTTATCTTTGAAACATACTGTAAGGAACTTTTTACTTTAAGCAAAAAAGCTTAAAATGATTAATATCTTAAAATGCTTTATACATATATATGGCCTCAGAAAAAGCAAGAACAGCTTGTGGAATAGGCATCTCTAAATAATTATTGATGTCAGAGTCTATCCATTTAAAGCTGAAGACCATTAGAGGAAAGTCATGCTAACATATTCATTGGATATGGTAAAGGAGGTACTGGTGACTGGGCTGAAGCTTGCTATGTAGAAAAGTAATTACTTCAGATCTCATAATGTTAAGTTGTTGGCTTATTTAAAAATTTCCTTGATAGAAAGGCAAATTAGGTTTTCTCTGTGACATAACCTATTTAACCAATTTCTTAAAAAATTGCATTGTCTGAGATACATTTATGTCTTGTTATAAAGCTAAAAAATTTAATTTATCCAGGCATATTGTAATGATCCCAGAAAGCAATACTTTCTGCTAGAAGCTGTTGGTGGATATTTATAAGAAAACTTTTTCAACTCTTATTTTGTTCATTTTGTTGCACTGATTATTCATACTTATAATTTAGTAGTTCTCAGCGGTCTTTGTTGCTCTTCAGAAATGAACAAATATGCTGTGATTAATCTTAGAAAATTCCTTTTTTTACCTTACATTATAGCCATTATTTCAGGGTAGTGAAATTTATAAGTCTTTTTAATTATGGGAAAAATTCCTTTTGTTTTTTATTTTAATTTTGGTTAAGCTTTTATATAAATCTATTCAGAAAAAAACTTCACAGAGTATAGTACAACATGGTGACTATAGTTTATAGCATTGATTGTATTTTGAAAATTGCTAGAGGAGTATAATTTAAGTGTTCTTACTATAATAAATGGTAAGCATGTGTGGTGATGCATATGATCATCAGCTCAGTTGAGCCATTCCACAATGTATACATATTTCAAAACATCATGTTGTACACAATAAATATATTCAATTGTTATTTGCCAATTAAAATTCACAAAATAGCTTTCAAAAATTCACAGAAGAAAGGTGTTTTATTTTTTATGGCAACAATTTTGGACATTGTTCTTTCTGGATATTGCTAGTCAGTAACACAATAATTACATTTATTGCCAACAATAAGTAAAAAAAAAAAAATTCTAAACCTAAAAAAGTAAAACTAAAACTCCAAGAAAATTTTTATCCCCAATGTTGTCTTTTGGAGCAGAAATTTTTAAAAATATGCTGTTTGCTCTCCCCTGGTGATAAGCTCAAATTGCATTCTATAGAGAATAAAACTGCCCCTGCTGGAACAGATTAGCCTGTCTGATTTCCTCCTTGTATCACCGCTCAATTTCTCTTTCTCTGGAGTCCTGGCCATTGATTATCCTAGAAGTTTATGATTTCATATATAGAAAGTATTTTTGAAACTTCCAAATAAAATTTTTCTTTTACATTTTGAACTTCACTTTTAACTTTGCAACTGTTGTTTAGTAAATATTCACTGTCCTTTTTCCTCTTCTCTAATGCAAAAAGAAAACATTCGTGTTCCATTGATGTTGGACTTGACTGTATGCTTTGCATTGGAGTATGAGTGACTGTGATTTCCCCAGGCTTACTTAGGGGCTTTTTATGGACTTCCACAGTTATGATTGGACTCACTTGGCCTTTTTCACTGCAACCTCTGAATAGCAAAATGAGAAGGAAAAGTCTCAGGAAATTGCTGCCCCTTTGACCTGGGTCCTACAATGACATATGATGGAAGTCAACCAAAACATGACTTTCAGCCTGAAGTGGAACTACTGCAGCCCATCTCTAGATGTATGAATAAAACCTTAGTTTATGTTGGTGGCTACTGAAATGATTTTGGGGTTGTTTTATATGCAATATTAGCATCCCCAAAACCAACAGAGAAAATCCCCATGTAAATAAGAAAAACAGTTAAAATTTTAATATTCAAAAACTGGGTTAATATTTTGCAATAGTCTATTATCTATATTCACTCAGGAATAGTTGAATTCATGAACTGATGTCATAAACAGTGTTAATAAACATGTGGAGCAATATTGAAAAATGTTTTCATGTCATGTTTTTTCTTTTTGAAGTCTGAGTTGTCATATTTGTTCACTTGTGCTTTCTAATACCATCAAATATAGCTAGATAATTTTCATTAAAATATCAAATTTACAAAATGAATATTAGCCAGTTTTCATTAGAATACTATGAGACTACCTTGGATAGTCTCATAAGTATGGAGTCTAGGATACATGCTATGGGAGGAGGCAGAAAAGTCACATGTCCTTGTCTCCACAGCATTTGCATTGTGACTGACACATGGGAGGTGATTTACAAGCATTTGATTAAAGTGTCTTGATGCTATTCTATTCTGTGGTTAACTGCCAGAAATAGAGAAGTGCTGTGATAGAACAATTCAGCATGGACTTCTAAACAGCAGCACTATGATTCACCTGTTTTCCTCGTCATGTGTTCAAAATTATGATCCAGGTTTTATTCGTAAAACAAATATATACTGATCATCAATGTGGCCTGGGTATTTGTGCTCCTTTCCCCAAGCAGTGCACAGTCTAGTTGGATAGAAATGTACATGTGAATCTGGCAGATATGTAAGAGATGTTCTGTTTACTGTTATTGAGGAGAGCATGATTTGTTTCCTTTCAGTGCTAGGAGAGGGAATCGGTGGTGTGATAATTATGCTCATCTTTGGGAAGGAAGAGTTTTCAACACATTGCATGATTCTGCCTAGGCTAATTCTGAAGATATTTTTTCTTGACCATTCATTGCCAGTGTAGCTTCTAGTAATGATGTCAGTAATCTTAACATCTGCTTGAAGAAAAGACATAAAAATTTTCTATTGAACTATAAAATATTAGCACATTTTACAAAAAAAATGTAGAATTTGGAATAGATGCCTGCAGTGCCTATTTCTCATTGAAGGACACAGCACTCTGCTAGTTTCAGGTCTTACATACAATTCACTTGATCAGGTAATTAGCCCTTTCTATAGTTAATTAATTAAGATCAAACCTTAACCTTACATTTTCTTGCTGTTCAAAGGGCTATGTTTCCATTTTTTTAAACTTTTAAGTTCAGGGGTACATGTACAGGTTTGTTATATAGGTAAACTTGTGTCATGGGGGTTTGTTGTACAGATTATTTCATCACCCAGGTACTAAGCCTAGTGCTCATTAGTTATTTTTCCTGATCTTCTCTGTCCTTTCACTCTCTACTCTCAGGCAGTTCTCAGTGTCTGTTGTTTCTCTCTGTGTCCATGTGTTCTCTTCCTTTAGCTCCCAACAAAATAAGAGAGGACACAAGCAGATGGAAAAACATTCTGTGCTCATGGTTAGGAAGAATCAATATTATGAAAATGGCCATACTGCCCAAAGTAATTTATAGATTCAGTGCTATCCCCATCAAGATACCTATGACCCTCTTCACAGAACTGGAAAAAAACACCTTAAACTTCATATGGAATCAAAGAGAGCCCACATAGCCAAGACAATCCTAAGCAAAAAGAACAAAGCCGAAGACATCATGCTGCCCAACTTTCAACTATACTACAAGGCTACAGTAATCAAAACAGCATGGTACTGGTACCAACACAGAGATATAGACCAATGGAACAGAACAAAGCCCTCGGAAGCAATATCACACATCTACAAACATCTGATCTTTGACAAACCTGACAAAAACAAGCAATTGGGAAAGGACTCCCTGTTTAACAAATGGTGGTGTTGAGAAAACTGGCTAGCAAAGGGCTTTAAAATTTAACTCTTAACATTCTTCAGGCCCTGCTAATTCTAAGAGGAAAAAAATCATTGTGAGACTTATACTCAAAAACAAAGATCAGCAAACTATGCTGCCCAAATCCAGCCACTGTCTGTTTTGATAAAGTTTTATTATAACATTACCATATTAGTTTACATATTGACTGCAACAGAGAAAATATGAACTGCAAAGCCAAAAATAGTTTCCATCTGGACCTTACAGAAAAATATTTCAGATCCCTACTCTATTATCTGTTTCATGATTGGACAGACTATGATTTTTTTCTGCATTATTGCCTAAAATATAATTGATTTAGGCATTATCCCAATGTCAATAATTCAATTCCAAAATGATTAGTGGTTAGAAATGAAATAACACATTATACTTGAAAGTCCCCTTTGTTGGGAGATTTAAAGGGCTTTTGCTATGTTGTTTATTTATCTCTTCAGCAAGCCTGAAACTTTTGGGTCTATTTAATTCTGATTTGTAAACATCCTGATAGGAAATGCGTGGTTATATATTGAAAAATACCAGTGTATGTTGGTTGCTAGGAGGATCAGAAAAGTTTTCAAATTATAATGAGTCTCTTAAATTACCTTTAAGCATTTTCTGTAAATGTGAATAAACAGGAAGGAAACAGGAATAAAATTACATTTCTTTAAAAAAGGCTCCATAATTCATTCCAAAATAATATTTTACTCTTCCTAAATAGTCTTTTCCTGTATAGTCTGAATTTAGTGAGTTCCCATAATATCTATTGATGTCATCTCTCTATGTCTGCATTATAGTATCTATTGTCTCTACAGGAACAATGTGAAAAAAAATAAGAGCAATGTTTTGACTTGCTGTTTGCTCATGTTCATGTATTTATAAGACGCTGTCATAATTACTTGACAAATCTACAAAGTGAACCACATCTGCTGGTTTTGAGCTAGCACAGCTGGAAGTTCCTTAGCTTCTGTACTAAACTTTTTATATGGGTATGATTCTTAGTTGCCTATTCTGTCTGTATTTATTCAAATTACAGTGTTATTTATAAATACATAATCATTTCTAAGACAACATCTGCACTACTGTCTGCTTATTAGCTGCAAAGTCAGCTTGCTCTTATTGAATGCCATATAGTGCCTTGATCAGGCCATAGCTGAAAATAAATGGCAATCATTTGCATGCTTATTGATCTCAATCTTAATTTGAGACATTCTTTATTAGTGATTGGTTTTAGGGATGCCTTTTATTTCAAAGCCTTTTAGATGTTCCAATATAAAAATTTGATGGGATGAGAATTAAAGGAAGATATAAACCTTAATTCTGGACTCCCAAGTCACTTATACAGTATGTGACCTTGTGACTGTGTAATTTGACCTCTTAATTCACCCTATGTCATCTGTGAAGTCAAAAAAATAGCGGCAAGCTCTTTGGGATATCCTGATGATTAAATTAGAAATGTATATAAACACACTTTATTGCCTGATAGGTAATGTATGCAATAATTACTGCTTCTCTTTTTTTACCTTTCTCTTATTCCTTTCAAAGCATAAACTGTCTTTTCCTTCAGCCACCAAAAATGTTAGAAAATGAGTTGTAGGAAGAGTCTGGAGATAGAGGAAATCCTAAGCTATGCCCAGAACTACTAGAATTAATTATTATTCAAACTTACAATGCTTTCTTTAGAGAAACAATACAAATCTTAAAAAAGAGAAACAAACTGGAAGTAGCAGTTGTATCATTTAAATATCTAAACGCCTTTCAGGTAAGAGGATGGAGCCAAGAATATATCATTTGAAAGCCATTTATGTAATGAATATAATGTTGTGAAGCAGTGTATCATCTATCTGAAGACTCCGCCAGACACTGAAACACAATTGAGGGGTTATATTGATTTTAGTCTTATCTCTACCCATAATATTTCTACCAACTGAACAAGTTCACAAACATGCTTATAATGAGAAACTGGATTAAAGGAGAGTTTATATTAAATTAAAAGTTACCTCAGTTTAGTATCTATGCTGTTTAATGAGATTGATCTTATTTAATCCATCTCCTCTATTCACTAGTTCTATGACCACTAGCCAATTAGAGTAAAATTGTTTCCACTTGTTTTCCTAAATACTTTATTGGTCATTCCCTATCAGTTGTGCTCTTACATCTATCCTACTTATTAACTTTTTTCTCTCAAGTCAATGCTGACCTTTATTCATTAGAGGCAACATCTGTGAACTGAAAAACAAAATAGTTCTGTTCCTACCTTTACCGCCAGATAGTCATGTAATATAGAAATAAATTGTTCTTCAAGCCTTAATTCCCTTGTTTGCCGGATCCTTATATAATAATAGGTTGTATTATTTGGATTAATTTTTTAAAAACGGACCAAAGGTCAGGACACTTGAAGTCTGGCTTTGTGTTGACCTTAGGCAATGCAATCAACGCTGTTAGGCCTCAGATCCCTCCTTTGTAAACTAATAGATCTCCTAGTTTCGTGGAACTTCAGCTCCAGGAATGATCTTAGGGGTCATTTAGTCAACTCTCTTGCTTTGCTCATAAAGAAGCTTAAAAAACTTATGTCCTGCCCCACATTCCAGCAGTTGATTGAAGAGTAACAGACCATGTCTTCTGGCCCCTGGGCTGAGTTCCTCTCCCCTTAGCACCTGAGACCTTTCCATCTAGATCATATAATTCTAATAAGTATCAAATGAAAAATCGTGGAGGTGTTTTTGGCATCTAAGTATACAAATTTAAATTATTAAAAATAACAATGATAATTCATTTGTCTATTTTAAATCACAGATATGGACTTTCAGAAACCCAAGTCACAGACTGTAAAAATGAAATATATTTCTTGTCCACTTCAAAGAATAATAAAGGGAGGCAGCAAGCTAGCAGGCACATATTTGGTTACTGAGGTAGGAGTATTAATGGGCAGGAACCATGTGATTCATTTAACCAGGTCAGAAAAGCAAAGGAAATGATTTTAATTTATTGAAGACCACTGTGACTCACAGATTGTTAGGAATGTGAAGCTGTACTCACTGGATTGGGTATATTCCTTATCAAACACAGCTCAAAAGAGCCATGTCACAGGAAGGTCAGCAAGACCTTCCTGGTCCCAGTTGCCTGGAGCTTTACAGTTGTCTATCCCAGTCCTAAAACTACCTTCAGTCACTCATTCTAAACCCAAAGTAACAATGAAATCCAATACAAAACCCCGTATTTCATGACTACCACATTCAATAATTTGCCTTTTTTTCTTTTCTTCTTTTTCTAGACCCCCGCATTACTTCTGTTTGTATCCCTACCTGGCGTGGCTGGGTCCGGAACAAGACTGTGTTAAAAATAAAAAGAATCTCAGGAGCTCAGGCTGTGGGTCTGCGTTTTGTGCCAGGCGCCCTCCTTGGGCAGTGCAGGAGCTTCGGGGGGACCTGGTGCTCGCAGGGTGCAGATGGCTCCTGACAGTCCCTGGAGCCTGGATGTCGCCCTGCACCAGGCCGCGGTCCCCTCAGCGCCAGCCCAGGGGTTCAGATCTGCAATGAACACTGCGTCTGGCAGAGAAGGAGCAGGGGAAGTACCAGACCCACGCTCAGACCTGCACCATCGCCAAGAAAACCCAATTCCATCTGTTCCTGCTGCCAGCTTTCAAGGGGTGGCCTGTCTGTCCCCCAGGGCTCAAGGAGCTTCACTGCCCAGGAGCCCCAGGACTTTCCGAAGGGATTTGCCAAGAACCAACCAGGCAGTGGGCAGGAAGAAGCCAGTTTCATTTCCTTGCTCAAGGACCCAGGAAGGTCTAACCCTGGAAAACACCCCACCCTGGACTGGCGACCTCAGGAGCCCCAGGGTTCCAGCTCTCAGATGCCCTACAGAAGGGCCCTGCAACACAGGACCTGCTGAGGCCCCTTCCTTCCACCCCTGACCCCTGGGGGGCCCATTATTCCCCTGAGAGCCCCTATAGGTTATTCCCACCCACCCCGCATTGACCTCCAGCCTTGGAGCACCCTCACACTTTCCCCACCCTTGGGGACTCCACAATTATTCCCCTCCAAAAACTCCTCCCAAAACTGTCTCCTGGCATCAGTGATGCTGTCACACCTTGGTGACTGCCTAGGCCGCCCCCTTCCCTGCCCCAAGCACCTCTGAGTCTCCATCATGACTTCCCCAGTTCGAAGACTGTACTCAGACTACACAGCGACCCCGACACACAGGGCTTCCCTCCAGCACTCCCTCAGACATCCCACCCACCCTGCAGGGGAGATGAGGCTCCAGTGCCCCTAAAATGATGCTTTCTGGAGACCCCACACAAGGCACCTCTGTCACACAGGGGCCACCTTATGAATCCCTCTCGAGATATCCTTGGGCCTTCCCCCAAGGGAGACACCACAGGCGGAGGACTCCCCTGGAGAGGATGCTCAGAAATCATCGTCAAAGCCACCATCACAACCAGAAAGACCCGAGGAAGAAACGTGGCCACGAAACCCATCTCCACATACACACTCCTCCCAGCGGCAGCTCTAGGGACCCCACTCGTGGTCGCCTCACCCCATGGTGACCTCAAGACGCTCCCCCCAGGTTAAAGGGAAAAGAATAGTCCAGCAGAATTCCCGCAGGAGAATCCATTTTTCTTTATTCATTATGCATTGGAGCTAAAGTGCAGGGTACGAAGGGCTTTATAGACAATTTTAAGTTCTTAGTATAGTTTTCCATGGAAACTTTAAAAATTAACAATGATAGAGATAATAGATAATAAACCCATCATATGTACATTATCACTAGGTTTCAGCAATTCTCATTTTGCTGTTTAATTTCAACTATCAATTCCAAATATTCTAGGAGTTTTTTACATCCAATATAAGATACAATATCATTAATTATGGAAGAACGTAAGTAACTATATCTGACAAGTGAAGATAAAAGAGAAAATGTCATTATCACATCTAATAAAAATTTTAATATTTAAAATAGATTAATTTGTGTATTCACCAAAGAGTAGACTCTACAACCACTGAAGGCTTTGCATGAAATGTTTTAACATGTTTCATCTTTCATCTTCAGACACAAAATATCAATATATGAAAATATTCAATTATGTATACAGGGCCACAGGCTATGTTTGGAGGAGGAACTCACAAATCAACAGTGGGATATTCCAAACCACTTTATTGTGAATGTAAATGCAAGAGGCCAGGCACGGTGGCTCTCACCTGTAATCCCAGCACTTTGGGAGGCTGAGGCAGGCAGATCATGAGGTCAAGAAATCAAGACTATCCTGGCCACCATGATGAAACCCAGTCTCTACTAAGAATATATAAATTAACTGGGTTGGTGCTTCATGCCTGTAGTCCCAGCTACTTGGAAGGCTGAGGCAGGAGAGTCACTTGAACCCAGGAGGCAGAGGTTGCAGAGAGCCGAGATACTGCCACTGCGCTCCAGCCTGGTAACACAGCAAGACTCTGTGTTTTGGCATGACCATTATGAGCCTGGGGGAAGATGAGCTGATTTCATCTCTCCATTAATAACCATGATGTGGGAGCCTCATTTCACGTGCACAGATTCCCTCCAAAGACTAGATGAACAGGACTGAGCCCCAATGGTACTTGGAGTGATGACAGCCTTGTCCCCATGCCATTCTCTCTTCCCACACTTGTCGTTTGGGGCCATCGTGCATTCAGTGCCTCCGTGGACAGAGATCCAAACCCAGGTACTCTCACAAATCTGGAGCCAATTCTAAAGTTTTTTGAATTCCGGCTCAGCTCAGACTGTCACCTGCTTGGGACTGTGGGTGACTGAGGACTCTGAACTGGGATGTGCTGTGTCCATGTGACAGTCTTCCTCCCCAAGAGTTGTTCAAGAAGGTGGTGCCCTAGGAATGCCATCTGGACTCAGTGGAACAAGAAGGGCAGGTAGCACCTGGCACNTGCACAGATTCCCTCCAAAGACTAGATGAACAGGACTGAGCCCCAATGGTACTTGGAGTGATGACAGCCTTGTCCCCATGCCATTCTCTCTTCCCACTCTTGTTTTGGGCCATCGTGCATTCAGTGCCTCCGTGGACAGAGATACAAACCCAGGTACTCTCACAAATCTGGAGCCAATTCTAAAGTTTTTTGAATTCCGGCTCAGCTCAGACTGTCACCTGCTTGGGACTGTGGGTGACTGAGGACTCTGAACTGGGATGTGCTGTGTCCATGTGACAGTCTTCCTCCCCAAGAGTTGTTCAAGAAGGTGGTGCCCTAGGAATGCCATCTGGACTCAGTGGAACAAGAAGGGCAGGTAGCACCTGGCACAACTGTTCATGCCGCCGTCACCCAACTTCACAGTATGGTTATTTGAAGAAGCCTCTGCTCTATGAAAATCCTAATCAACAACAACAACAGCAACAACAATAACAACAGTAAACATTTTTAAAAAAAAAACATAAAAAAAGAAAATCCTAATTTTGCTGGACTTTCTGAGCAGGAGAAGTGATATTTTGTAGTCCTTATAGGTGACAAGTCCAGGATCTTATAGTGCTGATTTATCTCTTTAAGATAAGATGGCGGGAGATGATCCAAGATGGCCGTTTAGGAACAGCTCAGGATTGCAGCTCCCAGTGAAAGCGCAGAGGGTAAGTGGACGCTGCATTTTTATTGCCCACAGACTAGGAAATTCCCAGGCAGAGGAGTTCCACGGTCGCCACCGTGGCTGTTTCGGCCAGCGCGGCTGTGCCAGCCAGCGCTGCTGCTTTGCCCCGCGCGGCTGCTTTGTCAGCACCCCGGAGCCGCGGTTCTCCGTACAAAATACACCAGTCCGGGTGCCCTTTTGGCTGGCGATTGGAGCCACGGGAAGTCGCCCATTCGCCGGTTCAAAAAGGGGACTGAGCAAAGAACCAGGACAGTAGATTCCAGGGGAAAAAAAAAAAGCGACACAAACCTCAGTGCCACTGTTTAAGCCAGCGCAGTGAGTGGCCACAGGGGAAAACAAACAGACCCCGGCCCCTCTTTAACAGGCGACTGGAACACAAACTTAAAAAAGGCTCTGAGGCAGGGAGCCAGGCGATCAGGCTCGGCTGGCCCCACCCCCACAAAAGAACAGCAACCAGAAACTCTGGATTGAGAGTTTCACAGTAAGCGCAGAACCCAGGACGGTCCAGCTCTGTGGAGGAGGGGCATCTGCCATTACTGAGGCAGCCCACCATTGCCAAAGCAACCCGCCATTGCTGAGGTACCCCGCCGTTGCCAAGGCAACCCGCCACACCAAAGAGACTCCGCCTCAACAGAGGCAGGCCACCATCGCCAAAGCAGTTCTAACTACACCCACATAAACAGGACTGAAGGGAAGTTCACTCAGCAGCGGGGAAGAGCCCACAGCGGCTCAGCAAAGCCTCTATAGGCCGACAGTGACTAGACTGCATCCTTGTTCGGCTGGGCAGGTCTGAAGGAAACAAAAAAAAAAAGAGGGCGGCAGGATAACGGAAACTCATAAATAAAGCCCTAAATCCCTGGGACAGAGCACCTGGGAACAAAAAGCAGTTTATGAGTTCTGCCGCAGCAGACCTAAAAGTACCTGCCCAGCAGCTCTGAATGAACAACAACAGAGCTCACAGCTCACCATTTGAGCTCCTATAAAGAGACCATCTCCTCAAGCAGCTCCCTNTAGACAAGGACACAAAATTGCAAACTGCTTAAGTAAAAGAGTCAAGAGCAGTCAGTGCATTGTCTGTTTACATATAATTAGGAATACATCCGCATTTATTCACGAATGTTATGTGAACGGGTAGAAATTAAAAAACATAACCCATTAAGAACAGGTTAAATTTAATTAAAAATATTCTGAATTATGGTCAAAGCAGTGAGACTATCAATAATTTTTTAAATATATAGATCCTTGGCCAGGTGCAGGGGCTCATCCCTGTAATCCCAGCACTTTGGGAGGCCAAGGCAGGCAGATCACCTGAGGTCAGGAGTTCGAGACCAGCCTGACCAACATGGAGAAATCCTGTTTTTAATAAGAATACAAAATATCCGGGCATGGTGGTGCATGCACATAATCCCAGCTACTCGGGAGGCAGAGGTAGGGGAATTGCTTGGACCCAGGATGCGGAGGTTGCAATAAGCTGAGATCGCACCATTGCACTCCAGCCTGCGCAACAAGAGCAAAACTCCTTCTCATAAAATAATAATGATAATAATAATTCTTGTATAAAGCATAAAGGACAAGAAATAGGATGCCAAAGAAATAAGCACTTTGGTCTGTTAATTTTAAGGCTTTCATTTTCCTAATCACTACTTAATATGATTTTGTCACAGATATTGGCATTTATGGCCAATGGGAAACTCCACTAAGTGACTTCACAGCCTTACCTTCAATCTCTGTGCTTTATGTTTGTGAAGAAAACTAAAATGAAAACACAGATTATGGTCGTATGCCAAGGCACGCAGGTCAAAGTAATATTTCTCATAAACACTGGCAGACACATGAATATTAAACTCAAGTAGCTCAAAAAAACACTTCTCCATCATACTCCTGGGGGAGGAGAAACACAGTAAAGCCAACACAGGGCAATTTTAGTCAAGTGGGTTATCTTTAAAAATATCATTCTGAGCTACTACGATTATCCAAATTCTGTTTTGAAACAAATAAAGGCTGACTGGTTGGGTCCTTACACTAATGTCCAAGCAAGGCACAGCTGCTTGGGGTCTCTTCTGCATCCCAGCACCCCAAGTTTGGGAGGAGGGATAGGTGGAAGTCTCTTCTGCACTCCTGCTGCTGACTCGGGGCTTATTCTTCACAGTTCCCTTAGGGCAGCTGCACAACTTAGACTCCACACTCACTCGCAAACCCCGCAATCACGATCAGATGACAGGATGATGGGTACCAGTTACCAGCTCTGAAGAAGCTCCAAGCATGTTTACCAGGGTGATAACAGGAAAGGACTTACTGAAGTGGAGAAGAACCAACAGGAAGATGGGGCACATCACTATGGCAACAAATGGACCCATGGAGAGCCACCCTATTACCTCGGAGGAGGAAAAACTCTAAGGCTACAAGGAGGATTCATCCCAAATAAATACATAAGCAAGATACATTCCATGGCAAAAAGAATCCCCTTTCCTCTGCTCCAGCACACTAGGCTATGTCAAGGAGGCATAATGCAATTTTCTGCTCACCTTAATATTATGAAGAGACTGCGGAAGAATAACATTTACAATTTGAAATGCAGAAAAGTCAAGGAGAGACATTTTGGCTAGACTAAACTCATTTTATAACGTGATTTATAGTAGTACCCTGGCCTTAACACACGCAGTGCTGCTCTTGAGTTGGGAATGCAACCCTGAAGAACTCAGCATCTGTCACCCCTGGACAGAACAGAATGTGTGGGAGTTGGATGCAATGGGAGAGGAAAGGACTGGGAGCCGTCCTCCGCCTCAGGGTCATCCAGCTGCCCTCACCAAAGTTAAATTAATAGGTACACAGTTAGAGTCATTCTGGCTGCTTTCAGAGTAACCCATGTAATGAGTTAATTACTTAAAAATGATCAGTATCTGCACAATACATTTGGTTTCTTGGTTTGAAAGTTTTAACATTTTACCCATTGGCTAAGTAAGCAAATGCTTGAAAGCGGAGGACAGTTAGACTATAAGTCAAGATGTGGGGATCTCATTTGCTGAACTTAAAACCCAACTGAACCTACTTCCAAAATTCATTTCCTGTTCACTTATCCATAAGTCTATAGAAATGTAAATCAAACAATATTTGAATAGACAGCTAATCAGGACCTGACTTACTACAGGAATGAATGGCACTTCACAGAATTAACGTATCTATTAATAGAGGTCTAATCACTGAAGAAAAGAATTCTGTGTACAGACTATGCATCTTCTGGGATTTCTGGTTTTTTAAACAGCTAGATGATTGAATAGCATACCCTTTACAACACAGCATTTCTGAATACTGGCTACTCAGTTCAACTCTTTAGAAAGAAAATATATTCTAGGGAGACACATCGATGTTGGAAAGTTTTAAGAAAAATCTAATGGACAGCAGTTTTTTATCTGTTAAACTGACACTCAAAATGGGATCATTGCAAACAGTCAACAGCAGTAGGGTGAGACATATGTCTATTAAATGCTTGGACGTAATGCTTTTCAGCTTCCCAAGATCATAAACAGAAGCAGCCTGTTCAGAGCATAGCTCCTGGTGTTTCTCCTTTCACACGCAAACAGATCTGTTTGGAGCCGGTCTTCTTGGGGTTGGCCTCTGCCTCCACTGCTCCTGGAGCTCACTTTTGTGGAAACCTGCACATGTCCCTGCATGCTCTCTGATCTTGTGACTAGAAATCAGAGCCCCAGCCAGCTTAGCTGCAGGTTTTGAGAACAATTCAGCTCCCAAAATGGCAGAACTAAGTGTTCATGATTACAAATTTGAAACCACATTTGCAAAAATTGTAACTGAGAAAATTATGACAGTGAAAGAGGGCTGATCTGACTTCATCTCACTTCTAACCTGCAAGCTGTCCTTGTTCATTCCTACGCAGAGGCCAAACTAACTTTGGAAGGAACTTAGTTTGTAGTTTAACTTTGAAACAAAGATGGTAACAGCCCTTTCCCAAAACAAACCCCTTTCCCACCTGGGGACTAGATAGATGACCTTTCCAGAACTAATAAATTTGCCACAAGTCATGAAATTGTGGCTTAGGAATCATGAGGCTGAAGGCTGCGAGAATCTGAACGTCCCCGTATTGATCCTGGGAATAACATCACTATTGTGTAACCTAAAATCAGTGCTGGAGATATTTTGCAGACCTTGCACTGGGATCAGGTGGCACCACCCCAACAAATAAACGTGGCTCATCTGGTTCTGTGGTCCCCACCCAGGAGCCAACTCAATGCAGGAGGACAGCTTCAACTCCCTATGATTTCATCGCTGACCTGACCAATCCACACTCCCCACTTTCTGACCCCCTACCCACCACATTATTCTTTTAAAAAACCATCCCAGAGTTTTCAGAGAGACTAATTTGAGTAATAGTAAAACTCTGGTCTCCCGTACACCTGTCTCTGCATGAATTCAACTCTTTCTCTATTGCAATTATCCTGTATTGATAAATCAGCTCTGGCTAGGCAGCAGGCAAGGAGAAATCAGGCAGTCACAAATCTTGCTTCCTTTGAGGGACCAGTTTGCAAATGGATGACTATGATTAAACTCACTTTAGCATTTGCAACTTTCAAAGTACTTCCATTTGTTTCAAATTCATTTGCTGTCACACTCTTTGCTAAAATGGCTACCACAAATATCACAATGACCACTTGGTTTATACTATTAGCAAAGTGGTGGCAAAAATGTTTTGTTTGTCTGTTTGTTTCTGAGAGAGAGTCTGGCTCCATCAACCAGGACTGGAGTGCAGTCACGTAATCACAGCTCACTACAGCCTAAACTTACCAGGCTCAGGCAATTCTCCCAGGTCAGACTCCCAAGTAGCAAGGACTACTACAGGTGCCTGCCAACACACTTGGCTAATTTTAAAAAATGTTTTTGTATGGACAGGCTTCACTGTGTTACCCAGCAGGTCTGAACTCCTGTGCTCAAGCGATCCACTCGCCTCGGCCTCCTGAAGGGCTGGGATCACAGGCATGAGCCACTGAGCTGAGGTGCCAAGTGGTTATTTTTGAATGTAGATATATACACACTGCAGTATATCTACAATATACGCTGTATCTTTAATTGTAGACATACACTGAGGTGATTCAGAGTAACAGTCCTATCTGGAGTCACGGGCACAGATAACAAAACTAACTTGTGCCACTGACCGGCATCATCTTTTCTGCTGCTGCTCAATGTAAACAAGAGCTGCTCCCTTGTCTTGCACCAGATGGAGCTGACACAGCTGTCCTCACTGTCCAGTGGGCACCCAGGGCAGCTCTGCTGGAAATGCCCCCCTGCTCACCCTGCCTGTCTGCTTCAGGGCCCTTCACTTCACAGCAGTCATAAGGCCAAATTGGAAGGGAACCCTGGGGAAGCTGTGTTTCAGTGTCATGTTGGTGCATCTGGGAGGAACCCCACGATCCGGCAAGGCTCCCCACATTCTCATAAACAACTACTGGCCCCCAACCTGCTTCTCTGAATGTCTGAGTACCCAGGGAGTCTGTGAGTGTGGTGGACATGGGGTGATGCCCCAGAAATCCTTCTCACGCTGCGGGAGGTGAACACAGAAGCTTCTAACTCATCAGACCGATTTCCAAACACATGCAATGTTCCCAATGGGGAGGAGCCAGGGCACAGAAATCTGTAGCTATTTAACATCATATCTCAAGGTTCCTATAAAAACAGATCTTCAGATTAAAGGGGGAGACAAGGACCAGCAAAAGCAAATACACAATGGGTGACTTAGGTTAAATCTGTAACTTCTTCATAGTCCAGAGGCCTTAAGACCTTAACAGTGGCCAATTATTTCAAAGCCAGATGTTTGCCCCTGCAAAGGGAACTGAAACTGGCAGGTGGCCTCTAAAGCACTATAAAGATATTCCCTCTACTGTGTCATTCTGACAGCACACTTGTAAGAGGTTTGCAAAAAAACAATCAGAAAAACACTTTTCAGTTTATCAGCCAGTTATTACAACAATAACGCATCAAGACTTACCCATTAATGCTAGAAAATATAAACTGTTATACCAAAGCTGGATAGATTGAAGTCTGTGATCTTATGCCTATTTCCTTTATCGGCACAATGAAACCTATAAAGATATTTCTTACAGTGATAACTTGGAGATCAAATGAGGCATGGAAAATGATGACACAGTTTGCCTAAACCTTAGAATCTCACATTGTCTCAACTGCAGCATACTTAGGATTCTGGCTGTCATCCCCACTCCACAGATGATGATTTCTCCAAAGCTTGGAAGAAGGAAGCATGGCTCCAAGGACAATTTGTTTCCAATTAGTAGGACAAAGATCAATGTTAGCATTAGTTAAAAGGTGTTCAATGTACACCTGCCAAATAGAGCACTTGTCTTGGATTTCAGTTCTGTTTCAGTGTGGTGATAAGAATATTTAAGAATTAAAGTCTTCTTCGGGTTTTGGCCAGAAAATAAGTGCCTTTTATTCTTATCTTCTGCAGAGACTTTGCTCAGACAAAGCGAGAGGCCAAGTCACAGTTGTAGTCAGATACCTCTGCAGCATACTCTGCCCATAGAAATTTCCATGCCAATTTCATTCACAGGGACATGAGCATGAAGAAAGACACCTTCAGCACCTTCGCACTCATGAAGGGCAGCACAAACACAGGCCTCGTGCAGATTAAGGTTATTCAGGAAACACTGCAGTGCCATCCGCGTGCAGCGTGACATCTGGCTGGCAGGCAGATAGGAATTTTACAGGTGTTTCATGCTCGAATGTGTAGCACCCAAGTCATACTGAGAACACTGCTGTCTTCTCCTTTTCACAATAACTAACCCACTCTTGGGACACAGCCTGAGGAACTACAGGTCAACAGTGCCTCCCAGTGCCTACCCGGCAGATACCATGAGAAGGGCAGGTCTCTTGCTGAGAAACAGTCCCTGTATTCAGTGCCTTGATGAGAAACGCATGTGAATGAATGGAGGGTCCTGCTCACAGCCCCTATTTTCCATGCCTCCACAATCACTTCACGAAAACTTTTTTCTTGTCCTACAGTATCTGCATTCAGTCAATTCTGTGGGTTTGAAGGCAGAGAGAGCTGACAGCCTCTGTATCCTTGGGGTGCCTCTAAACCTGTCAAGAAGTTTGTGAGATAATCTCAGAAAGTATTTCAGAGGCTGATTCTTCCAAGATGGCCATTTAGGAACAGCTCAGGATTGCATCTCCCAGTGAAAGCGCAGAGGGTGAGTGGAGGCCGCATTTTTATTGCCCACAGACTAGGTAATTCCCGGGCGGAAGAGCTCCACAGGTCACCAACGCGGCTGTTTCGGCCAGCGCCACTGCTTTGCCCGGCATTGCTGCTTTGTCGGCGCCCCGGAGCAGCGGTTCTCCATATAAAATACACCGGTCTGGGTACCCTTTTGGCTGGCGATTGGAGCCACGGGAAGTCACCCATTCCTCTGTTTAAAAAGGGGACTGAGCAGGGAACCAGGACAGTAGATTCCAAGGCAAAAAAAAAAAAAGCGCCACAAACCTCAGTGCTGCTGTTTAAGCCAGAGCAGTGACTGGCCACAGGGGAAAACAAACAGACCCCGGTGCCTCTTCAACAGGCAACTGGAACATAAACTTAAAAAAGGCTCTGAGGCAAGGAGCCAGGCGATCAGGCTCAGCTGGTCCCACCCTCCACAAAAGAACAGCAATCAGAAACTCTGGATTGAGAGTTTCACAGCAAGCGCAGCTGAACCCGGGATGGTCCAGCTCTGTGGGGGAGGGGAGTCTGCCATTACAGAGGCAGCCTGCCAGGACAGAGGTAGACGGCCAATGCTGAGGCAGCCTGCCTTTGCCAAGGCAACCCGTCATTGCTGAGGCAGTCCGCCATTGCCAAGGGAACCCACTACAGCAGAGAGACTCC
>NW_016107967.1:745383-790869 GCF_001604975.1 Cebus imitator | reverse complement strand
GAAGATCAAACACCGCATGTTCTCACTCATAGGCGGGTGTTGAACAATGAGAACACATGGACACAGGGAGGGGAGCACTAGACACTGGGGTCAGTTGGGGGGAAATAGGGGAGGGATGGTGGGGGGTGGGGAGCTGGGGAGAGATAGCAAGGGAATAGATGCCAGATGTAGGTGATGGGGAGGAAGGCAGCAAATCACACTGCCATGTGTGTACCTATGCAACAATTTTGCATGGTCTTCACATGTACCCCATAACCTAAAATGCAATAAAATAAACAAATGGAAAAAAAAAAGAAAGTATTTCAGAAGGTATTCTCTATCTATCCAATCTCTATCCTCTAAAGAACTGGGTGAGTGACCAGCTGAGTGAAGGTTACAGAGATAAAGTGTTATCTCTGTAACACCTCACGTCGTGAGGTGTTGCTACCTCAGACGGTGCTCTGTAGAAGAGTGTGACTCTATGCTACTTGAAGTCTTTGTATCAAGGTAAAAAAAAACAGTTCATTTTAAGGGAGTTCATTTATTGTCTGAATATTACCATATTGGCAGCTCAGATCTGGCCATGTTCTCCAAAGTCAACTGTGTTTTCCTAATCACATGGCCCTTGAATATGACATGTTCTTATGAGAGATGCTGCTCCCTTTCTCCAAAACTCTGCACTGTCCAGTATCCAAGGAATAACCCTCCCTCCCAGGGTTCAGCTCCACAGGACTCATTAGAGAGCACTGAAACAGAACTGGAGAGCCCTCAACTTTCTGTCACCTTTCCTGGTAAGCTGGTGTCCTGCTGACACTCATCGATACCACTTGCCCTCCTGGGTCAGTGAGAAAGTTCCTCTTTTAACACCGACTCTTCTATCAGCATGATGGATCCTATCCCACTTTTGCAGAACACTGTTCCCCAAATCATGACTTCTTGAGGACTTTCTCCCTCTCTGCCAGAGATTTTCCCCAATACAAATGTGTTGCCTGTTCCCATCCTGTTCCCACTAGCTCCCCCAGGACATCCTCTCATTTGCTCACAGTGTCATGCCCTGGTGCCAGCTCACCTCCCATCTTTCCTTAACCACCCCCCACCCAAATCACTCACCCTAGACTACTCTTGCCGAGGTCCCACAGCCTTCACACCCACAAACCACCACCCTTCACCCCAAGGCTCCACTCCACAACCTGGCCCTAATCTTCTCCAGGGAACTGCCATTGGCCTAGCTGCTGGGGACTAATACTTACATGTGAGTTACCCTCCTCCAATCCGTGTGCAATCCCTCTATGTCTACCTTCACTGGCAGGCTGACTGCTTCAGATTCTGGGTTTTCATGTGTAAAACCCATGTGTAAAACATGCTCACCTGTAACAGCCTAGTTGCTTCTTAGTCCTCTTCTCTGCCCCAACCCTCCTCCCAACTATGGTCTACTCTCCCCAGAGCAGTTGGGATAACCTCTCAATTAAGGACACTGCACTCCCCTGCTCAAGATCTACCATTAGATTCCACTTCAAACTGGAATAAAACCTTAACTTCATCCCCTGGTCTGCAAGCCAAAGGGCCCGGTGAGCGATGGCACCGCCTGTGTGGCCTCATCTTTTCCATTCTTTTCTTGATTTCTCTCGCCACACGGGCTCCCTGAGGTCTGTTCCTTGAACACACAAGAAATGTGTTCCTATCTCTCTTGGCACTCATCCCACTGCCTGTAATGCCAGCTCCTTATCATTCTTGCTTTGTAGTCAGGTCACTGTTCACATGTGACCTCTCTAGAGAGGCTCTTTCTGATCATTCTATCTGAGAGCGCGAGCCCCTCCCATCACTCTCTCTGTATCCTGCTTTATCATTTTGCTATTTGCCATTACGTAAAAAAAGAAATGCTTTCCTCATTAAAACAAATGCCTCATAAAGACAAGGACTGTGCTGGGCCTGTCCTATTCTCTACCCCAGCACTTAGAAGAGTGGCACAGGGTTGGCATCCCAGGGGTGTTTATGGAATGGGCACCTTCTTGGCAGTATGTAGCACTGTGACCACAGACTTTCCTATCGTGAACCCTTTGTTCTTATCATTTTTTCCTGCTCTTCCTCCTGCCACTCTGGCCACTTAACTGGGGAATTGTCCCTCACATGCAGGTAGTCTTTACAGAGCTATCTTTTGTCCATCTTCTTTTTTTCCTTTTCCTGAGTCGCTGACACTATAGGTGTGTCCCACCATGTCCGGCTTGTCCACTTTCATTCTAAACAATTTCTTTGCATTTGAGCAGCTATTCTTTTTTTATTTTCATTTTTAATTTTTTCTTTTCCAGGGTTTTGCTGTTGTTGTACAGGCT
Organism: Cebus imitator; assembly: GCF_001604975.1. NCBI lineage: Eukaryota > Metazoa > Chordata > Mammalia > Primates > Cebidae > Cebus > Cebus imitator. The sequence continues at coordinate 788,560 of NW_016107967.1, read as the reverse complement.
GCAGGGCAGTGGTGCAATCTTGGCTTACTGCAACCTCTGCCTCCCAGGTTCTAAAGATTCTCCTGCCTCAGCCTCCCAAGTAGCTGGGATTACTGGTGTCCACCACCATGCCCAGGTAATTTTTTGTATTTTTTTTAGAAGAGACAGGGTTTCACCGTGTTGGCCAGGCTGACCTCGAACTCCTGACCTCAGTGATCCGCCCGACTTGGTCTCCCAAAGAACTGGGATTACAGGTGTGAGCCTTCGTGCCTCGCCTTGAGCAGCTACTCTTACTTTTCATTCCTTACCTCCAGCTCAGATTCATGCTCCAGTCCCATACATCCAAATCATGACCACACTGCTCAGATTCATGCTCCAGTTCCATAGATTCACATAATGACTGCACATGTCACTCTGCTATCTCACGGGCACACCAAATTTAGCCTGAATACAGTGAACTCCCCCTTCTTCCAATCCAGCTTTCCCTCCTGCATCAGCTCTCTCTCTCTCCATCTGGAAGTACCACTCCTGCTTCCCTCCAGCATGTGCTGAGCATTCCCAATGGCTGCAGCTCCATGAAATGGCCTGCATCTGATCCAGTGCTCACGGAGAGGTTTCTATGCAGGTGCCCAGCAGAAGCCTTTGACCCTGAGCTCTAGCCGGATGCTAAAGGAGAGGGTACTGCTCTAAGTGTCCTTTCTCTCCAGGCCGTGTGGTTGACATTCCTCTATAGGTTAGTGTGGGGAGGGGTCAAATAATCCCAACCATCTGAACAGTACTTTATATTCAGAATGAGTCTCACCACAGGAATTCTGTGAGAACCATGTAGAGGTAAGGACACAGCTATGGCTTGGCAGGCTAACTAGCCAAGCCCATGTCCAAGTCTTACTGGTTCCACATGCCTGGGCAATTTCCCGAGCAGGCACAAGAGGTCACCAGGAACAACATAGCATTCGGAGCAGCAGCTCCAGGTCAGAACTGTGGGGAAACAGCCCAGAACTCAGCTTAGACCTACATTGGAATCTGTTGAGGGAGAAACCAAAGTCTCTCCTGCTGCTTTTAGTAGCAATTATTCTGTGATAAGAAAAGCAATGGCATCATTTTAAAACATGACAATGATTAAACTCTAATATGTGTATTGACTGTGCTTGCACGGGTTTCTCTTAAAAGATCTGATGATAACTTTAGGAACCTACTTTTATTTAGAAACACGGCCATACACTGTGTAGGAGACCAGTTATTCAAGATGCTTTATAGATAAGAAATAGCTTACCAATGTTACGATTGCACCTGGTACTGTTAGTTTTGTGACTTTAAAAGATTACAGAAATATCTGAAAATGCAGTTGCGTTTGGGATATCCTCAAAGGATTTCCCTGGAATCTTTTCTCGCTGAAAGAAGAAAAAAGGCAATATAAATATTGATTCAGGAAAACTTCTTAAGTACTCTTAAGATGGGAATGTTCAAATTTGTGCCCATGTGTCCCTTACAATAATTTTGCCGGGATAAAATGTCTTTCAGTTCTAAAAATATAAACAGTAGGATCTTAAAATATTTTTGGTTTTCTGTGAACATAAATGCTAAGGTGGCCCTGTGGCTATCATATGCCTGAAGAAGGAACTTTTTAAGTTTTTATAGCATTTAAAACAAATTTAAATTTAAATTGTTTTCTAATTCTATTGACAGAGTTTGTGCATATTTGTCAGGACTACTTACAAATATTTATATTGTTTGCTGCTATAAAATATTATCTTTTAAAATGACATATCTTGTTATTTGGAAGGTAGGTTTATTCCCCTTAGCGCTCAAATTAAATAAAGCTGTAAGTCAGTTCTTACTCCAGTATGTCCAATTTACAACACTCCTTACGTAAGATGATTAGACACAACTTAGCGAAGACTTAATGGTGGACGATTTTGACTTCATCAGGAAATAAACAAAACACAACTCTCAGATACTCAGAGAAAGTGACACTTACTGAAAGTGGATGTATTGGCTCATCAGAAATAGCCAGAGATCTATTTGCATATCTATGAAAGAAGAATGTGCATTTAAGTAATTAATTCAGGAATTGTTAATATCTTAGTGAAGTATCTGCTGGGAGTAGGGCATGGAGGGTGGAGGGAGATACTTCTTGTTTGTTTTGGTAAAATTTGTTCACCAAAACAATTGTTGCCAATTTTTCTCCTGGATCCTGGCCTTCAGAGGGTTTCTTGACCTCTTTTTCGTCAGCACATCACGTTCTGAACTGGGAAGTCTTTTCTACATTGATGAGCCAGACTTGTCTTTAAATACTGACTCCGGCTAACAGGGAATGGTAATAAGCTATATCTATTTTTACTCCTCTAACCTCATGGTGGAACACAAGAACATTTTAGAAAGCAGTAGCTGTTGGCAATAAAGATTTTAGAACTTTTTAGAATCAATTAAGATTTTCCAAATCTTTCTTTATTATACTTTATGTTTGCTGAAGTCGTTTGAGTTAGACTTAATTGCCTTTGTATTTTAAAAGAGGCCAGTCTTTAATGACTTTAAAAACTAACACATTGTGTGATCATTTAGGAAACCAGTGGTTCTCCCAATGTGGTTTGTGGACGCCTGAGATTCCCTCGGAGACCCAGGATGTCGAAACTGGTTGTTGTTGTTGTTGTTGTTGTTGTTGTTGTTGTTGTTGTTGTTACAGGGTTTTGCTCTTTCACCCAGGATGGAGCACAGTGGTACAAACCTGACTCACTGCAGGCTTGACTTCGTGGGCTCAAGCAATCCTCCTGCTTCAGCCTCCCAAGTAGCTGGGACAAAATGTCTACACCAACATTCCCAGCTGATTTTTTTTTTTTGATAGATGGGGTCTTGCCACATTGCCCAGGCGGGTCTCAAACACCTGATTCAAAGTAGTTCTCCCACCTTGGCCTCCCAAAGTTGCTGGGATTACAGGTGTCAACCACCATGTATGGCCCAAACTGTTCTTACAAGAATCCTAATTCAACCTGAGAAGCTGATTGAAAATAAAACACACAAATAATTTATTACTTTTTAAAGTATTAAGACATTGATTGCTTTCTCCCTGTTCAACACTTGTCATGACTGTTTGAAAGCAAAAGTGGGTAAAACTGGTGGTTTCTCGGTATGAATAAGGGCAGTGGTACCAATTATACCAGTATTCATTCCACTCTTCACTGCCCCTTGCAGTTTTTATTAAAGTAGCATGTTTCCCTGAAGAATGTCCTTGATGAAAGAGTAAAAATTAATGGTGTTATTAAATCTTGACCTCTCTTTTTAGTATTCTAAGTAGAAAGTTCACATAAAGTGCTTCTGCATACTGGAGTATGGTCATGTTAAAGAAAAGCACTTGTGATTAAATTGTGAGCTGAACAAGCCAATTTTTCACAGAACGCCATTTTTATCTGAAAGTATAACTGATTATTATCCATAAAATTAAGTCAAGTGAGTCCGTCATTTCAAGGAAAATAACAAGTATTTGTCTATAATAAAGCTAAAACTTTCAAGCTAAAAATTAGGACTTTGAAAACTCATACCTACTACTGTGAGCTCGACAGCATCTCCATATATTTGAAGACATTTTTATAATGGTGGTGATATTAATGAAAGTGAGTTTTTGACACTATAAATAAACCAAGTAGCCAATGCATAATATTGTAAAAGCCAGTAAGGGCAAAGATCCATTTATTGTACAAGAAAGATCAGTGACTTTTAGTGAACAAATTCATTGATATGTACAATCCTGCTATAACTATTTTAATCATTTAGCACTTCTGGAGTTTTGGTGGGGTTAAAGAATACCCACAGTTACCTGAAAGCTTTAAAAATACACCTTTTTCCTACTATATATTTGTGTGAGGCTAGGGCATCTTTTCACTGCTTCTTTACAAATAAATTGCAAACAAAGACATAAACAAATACACTTTGGAACGCTTAATAATTTAAAAGAGTCTTACGACCAGAAAACCCACAAATGATTCGCTGTAACACTGTAAAATAAACACTCTATAGCTTATAATGTCTAGAGTTGTGACCTGACAGCATGTTTTGTATGACACAAAGTGATGAGCTGTCATAACAAGACAGGTTTCAAAGAGCTCACCTGTGCTTTATGTTGTAATATATTGCCAAAGTCACACTGTGGAGGGAAAAAAAGTGTTGTAAGAACTGATTTTATCATTTGTTAGGCCTGAAGATATATTTCTAAAGGGGGGTGGGAGGTAACTGTCTCAGCAGCCCTGAAATCCTCTATTCAAAACAGTACCATGTGAGCACTTTTGTTTTAGTCCTCTGGCTTTACAGGAAAAATAGGAGAACCAAAATGCTAGGCAATATGCTGTTAGAAGACTTGTGTCTGCAGATGGTTATTATGTATAAATAATGACATACTTTCCCTGACATTTGCTCTTCTGCCCATAGAATCTTTCATTCTGTGCAAGTTACTTATATCTATGTGTACATATGCTTACATTTAGGCCAGACAGTAGTGTTTTGCTTTTTAAGTGGCTAGGCCCTGCATTGTGGCTGATTTAGTTCATCATCACTTACTCACCCATTTGTCATTATTTCCCTAAAAGCACAGAATGAATGTGCTTTATACCAAATAAAGTAATTTAAAATCACCTATGCATGATTAGCAGAAAATTTATTAGTAAACATTATAATGCATCTAAAAATCGATGACACTTCTAACTCTCCTAAAATAAGCAGTACTAAACACACAGTGTAACACCACATCATACAATATTAATGACAGGTACTTCCACATTAGTTTAAACAAAATATGAATGAACAAATACAACTCTTCAGATGTATGTTACTGTGTTCCAAAGTCATCCACAGATGTTGTGTGTCAGGAAACAGGGGTTTCTCTTTGATAAGTTCCGTCCTTCCATTCACCCTCAACATTTAAAATGAGACTCAGAATAATTTGAGAAGGCAAATTGGAGTTTTAAAAGGTAGGCCTTACAACGTTATTAGCATCTAAGATAGATATTTCTATAGTGCTTCCAACAGTTTCATCTCCTAATTTTAAGATCACAGAATTTGAAGTTACATGCTGACAAGGACCACCGAACCTCACATGACACTCCATGCACCACCCATTTTACAATTAAGAGAACCAAGGCTTAAAACTGATTTGCCCAAGGTCCCCGAACAGTGTTCCTGTGAACGGGAGGTGTTCACAAAACACTATGGCATGGTATAAATTGAAGCATATGCACACATAGATAGAAATGACTCACACAGAGGAAAAGCCCTGTGGCTAGAAAGAAGAGCAAATAACAGGGTAAACACGTAATTTTTATATTAGAACCATCACTTTTTCACACAAAGGAAGCAGTGGCCTCCACATTTGCTGCACACTGGATCCCCCGGGTAGCTTTACACAGGGCCTCAATGTCAGCTGGAGACATTCTGATTTAATTGGCGTTGGGTATGCTTTGGGCATCAGAGTTGTTGGTAAAGTTCCCCAGGTGATTCCAATGTGCAGCAAAGTTTGGGAATGACTGAATTAGGGTTAAGATCAGAATCATCTGGGATGCTTTTATCCATATAATGATGCCTCACATACTTCCCCATTTGCCTAAAAGGCTTGGGAGTGCCCAGAGACGAAGGGAAGGTGGAGCTGGGAAGATGCATGTGTTTGCAGACATATATTTGAGGAAACAGTATAAGTGAAACAGTATATGGCTCACTTCTTCCATTGAAAACAACGCTCTACTAACCATGAAATACTTTTTTCAAAATTTTTCCTTTTAGGTTAATTTGCTATATTAACTTGCTCAGTAAACCTTTATTTCATCAAAAGCAAATATACCAAATAATCCCTTCTAAAACTGGAGAGCAAATTAAAACTTATTGTGCTTCAAAAATAGACTTCTAGTCCAGGCATGGTAGCTTATGCCTGTAATCACAGCATTTTGGGAGCTGACTTGGGTGTATTGCTTAAGCCCAGGAGTTTGAATCCAGCCTGGTCAACACACCAAAAGCCCTTCTCCAAAAAAGAAAACATATATATTTCAATTTTTAAAAAAACTTGTAAAATTTAGACTACACTGGAAGAAAAAGCACGACTTTTACTTGTTTGAACAAGGGTAAGCTTAAAAACTACTTTGAAGAGCATACTGAAACATGAGAATCTTTTGAAATCAGAAGAAGCCAGGGACACTATCCAAAAAAAGGTGGCTTTTTACGTAGGACTGAATACAAACATTAAGTGATGATGCCATAGAGGTCAAACCTCAGGGCTTTAGACACAGGTGGAGTCCAGTTCTTGCTGAAACACAATTGGATCTCAATTATTCTTATACATGAGAGAGGAAAGTCACATTATTATGAGTATAAACTGCCATTTTTGATTAAAGTAGAAGTTACTGACAAATTAGCTTAAAAACTAGTACATTAGAGACAAAATCTTGTAACTTAGTCATGTTTATAGACTGGAAAGTCAAGTTAGGGATAAGGAGATTAACATTCTGAGGTACCACTTGTCAAACTGTTTTCTGAAAATCAACACTCATAATCAAAGGAGATGTTAATAATGTTTCCTGGACATCTCCATTGGAGCTGGCATTTTTTTTTTTTTCAGACAGAGTTTCACTCTTGTTACCCAGGCTGGAGTACAATGGCGCAATCTCAGCTCACTGCAACCTCCGCCTCCTGGGTTCAGGCATTTCTCCTGCCTCAGCCTCCTGAGTAGCTGGGATTACAGGCACGCACCACCATGCCCAGCTGATTTTTTGTATTTTTGGTAGAGACAGGGTTTCACCATATTGACCAGGATGGTCTCGATCTCCTGACCTCGTGATCCACCCACCTCGGCCTCCCAAAGTGCTGGGAGGAGCTGGCTTTTTAAACCAACTCGAACCCATCTTTCAAAGGTGTTTGGAAAGGGCATCTCTGATTGTGGCCTATGAAGTGCTGGTGCATGGTGGGAAAATTTAAATGCAGATACACTATGGTGCCACTGGAGGACAAGCTGTTCCTTCTTCCAAGAGTAGTTTCCAAAGTAGTGCCCATCATCTTAGGCCTATGGCCCATAAAGAACTAATAATTTTTCCTGGAAACATCCAATAAAAAGCACCTCTCCTGTCCATTAGGTTCAATATTGTCATAACATAAATGCATCAAATACATAGCCATGCTGTTTCTGGGATTGCTTATTTGCTAACTGGCTTTCCCTTTTACCACACAGTGTCTAAGATTAAAAGAGAAAGAAAATTCATACTTAGGCTCTGAAAAATCCATATATCATTGACATCAACTTCTTCAACTGCTTGCTGAAAAGGGCAACCGAATGGCTGAAATAACAGAGGATGGCCGGGATGCTTTTAGCATAGGAGGTGTGTCACTCAGCCCTTGGCAGCCTCGTTGTACTCACCTTTCTAATGTGTGCCTGGATCAGGCTCGCTGACTGTGCTGTTATCTAGCAATATGGTGGAACACGAGCTGTATTTTCTATCAAGATGGCAAGGAGGTATCTGAAGAAGAAGGAAGATAGAGAAAAATATCACAGTAGGCTGAACTTACAAATGTGTGGGTTTTTTCCCTTTGTCAAAATGTCAAACAATAAAGCATTAAGGTATTTTTTATACCCCGTGACCTGCCTGAGTGTGGTATCATGTGCAGCTCTATGGGAAACTCATTGGAGACTCTTAACTTTCACAGATGATGTTTGAGAAATGGGTTATAAAATGCTGCCCTTGATATGCCACCGATCATCAAACCTGGCAAGCCTCTATTATAAATTCCCTTTATAAATAAAGGGAAACATTTAAAATGGGATTTCATGTTTTTTTCTTATGCAGTAAAAAGCACTGAGATTTTCTGTTTCTGTTATTCATTAACTGCAACAAAATGTCATATATTAAATAATATTGACACAAGAGCATTTGATTGCAGTAAACGCAGACGTAATACTACATTTACTAAGTTACTAATCCTAAGTGTGTGCATTCAAGAGAGAGTGCGATGGAACCAGTGTGTCAGAGTCAGAGACTGTGTGTGCCAGAGCTGCTCAGTCACCAAACAAGTGAGGGCCATAGGTCTCCCTGGGCCTGTTTCCTTGTGGGAAGATGGAAAAAGTACTGCTTTAAGACTCTCTCACATCCAAAAATCAGATGATTAAAACAACTTTGGGAATTTAACTTTCACTTCATGTTTACACAAGACTGCTATTACACTACTCAGATGAGAACTTCTGAGAATACTCTGCGTTCATTTCAAAGGTTAATTGATTTGATTCTTTAAGTTATTTGATGCACATTATGGCACATTCCTGCATCACTCGTGCTGCTTTCTGTCTGGAATATTTATTCCTTTTCCCCTTGTCCCAGCAAGCTTGACCTCATCCACCTTCTGGGATCCCTTTCCCTGCAGCCACACCACAAAACGTTTCTGGTTTTGTGTATTCATCAGTGTAATTCACCATGTGTTACATGATACAATTGCCTGTAGAGTATCCCCCTCATGAGAAAGTGAGCCTCTCCAGGGGAAGGAGGGCCCCTTCTCTCCTACCTGCAGCTGCTGAGCACAGAATGTGGCAGAAATTAAGGAGTTCAATAAGAGCTTGACAAATATTTAAATCAGTTACAATTTGGAAAGTAAATCTTCCTACAGATACAAATCTGTGAAAATTCATCCACAGTGCTATCAGAGATATGACAATGAACCTTTTGAGTCCTGTAGATAATAAACTATCTCTAAAACACTTTCAAAGTGTCTATTCATTTGTTGAGAGTGCAATAGTCAATACGGAAACTGCCTCAACTATGTTAAGTAAATGTTCCTCCTGGCCAGGTGAGGTGGTTTACTCCTGTAATCCCAGCATTTTGGGAGGCCGAGGTGAGTGGATCACACGGTCAGGAGTTCAAGACCAGCCTGGACAAGATGGTGAAACCCCAGCTCTACTAAAAATACAAAAATTAGCCAGGCGTGGTGTTGGGTGGCTGTAATCGCAGCTATTCAGGAGGCTAAGGCAGAGAATTGCTTGAATCCAGGAGGTGGAGGTTGCAGTGAGCTGAGACTGTGCCACTGCACTCCAGCCTGGGTGACAGAGCAGGACTCCATCTCAAATTAATAAAAAAGAAAATGAAAGAGAGAGAGAGAGAGAAAGTGCTCTTCCTTAAAAATAATCCCAGTAGCCAAATGCCAGTCACCAAATAGTTAAAAAGATCAACAGCATTATTTAAAACCACAAAATACCCATTATTTTAACTGGAAAAAAAAACTAACTCAGATGAGCCTTCCTTCCTCCTCTTAATATGCCTGTTTGCATCATGTTATCACACTCTTCCATCAGGGTCTTTCACAAACACATTAAAGACAGAACGGGTTTGGATCTACTACTGAGCTAGTATGAAAAAAAAAGGTAGAGTAGTGAGAAGATCTAGTGGTTGTTTATAAAACTACACTGCATTTCAACATTGCCAGTAGCCAATAATCAGAAATATCCATAGAGTCCAACAGCATTTTGCTGCTTCAGATGCTTTTTACTGCAAATTCATTTATTTCTTAACCAAAATCCAAGACGTTTTTGAACAATATTATTACTTGAAGGACCAAATTACCTTTTAAGATACAAATGTTTTAACTCTAGCTAAACTCTTATGTTTCTTAAACTATTCTGTTATAGTTTACATTAACAGTGTATGTGTGTCAATGTATATACTTTTTTCTCAAAAACAAATATAGCATACAAAATAAAAATGGAATCATTCAGGTACTTTCATTCAAAGGGAAAGAAGGTATCCCTTAAGGTCACTACTATTAGGGGTAATGCAGCATAATACTTTAACATAACAAAAGTCAATTCTGAGGAAAATTCCATATATGAGAATAAAAATAACAGGAAAAATGCACCAAAACCCTGACTAGTTGGTACAGCTTTAGGTGATATCTGTCCCCATTTTTTAAATTTAAAATTTAAAGATTACTCACTGTGACCTCCACCTTCAAGTTCAAGCAATTCTCCAGGCTCAGCCTCCCGTGTAGCTGGGACTCCAGGCGTGTGCCACCACACCTGGCTAGTTTTTGTATTTTTAGTAGAGACGAGGTTTCACCATGTTGGCCAGGCTGGTCTCCAACTCCTGGCCTCAAGAGATCCCCCTGCCTCACCTCCCAAAGTGCTGGGATTACAGGCATGAGCCACCACACCTGGCCCTCAAGATCACTTTTTTCTCCCCACTTTTTTATAAGACATGTTTTAGATGTTTTTAAAATAATTAATGACTTTTAGCTAACTTGAAAATTTCCAATACTTTGTGCCCTAACAATATCACCTCCATCTATGTTGCACGGCAATGGAACCACATGGCAGGTATGGAGTTTGAATAGAATTATCCCACAAGGCCTGAGTGGAAAAGTGTAATATGCTTATTATAGGTATAACTAGAAAATTGTCTGAATTAATGTCATAATTATGTTCAATTTAAACTTAGATTTACACTTATATGTCGGTTCTAAATTTGCGTTAAATACAATGGATTGACCACAAATTTATTTTCTCTTCCTTCTGAAATCTCATGAGAATTAGTCATAAAATAAACATTATACACAGGACCAGGAGACAGGATTGACAGCAGATGATTCTGAGTCAATGTTGCAAGGTGACAAGCAGATAGAGGAGTGGTAACTGACATGAAAGCACAATCCTGGTGTCCACAGGGAGTGACCTGAACAGAAACAAGCAATTCTGTATATTTTGAAGAACCCAACACAGTCTCTAAAATCAGAGCACATGGTGACCTTAAGGTAGGGTGAAACATACAACAGAGCCAGCAAGGTCAATAGTAAATCTGTGGTTTAGAACCCCAGGTCCGCCGGGCGCGGTGGCTCAAGCCTGTAATCCCAGCACTTTGGGAGGCCGAGGCGGGTGGATCACGAGGTCAAGAGATCGAGACCATCCTGGTCAACATGGTGAAACCCCGTCTCTACTAAAAAAATACAAAAAAAAATTAGCTGGGCATGGTGGCGCGTGCCTGTAATCCCAGCTACTCAGGAGGCTGAGGCAGGAGAATTGCCTGAACCCAGGAGGCGGAGGTTGCGGTGAGCCGAGATCGCGCCATTGCACTCCAGCCTGGGTAACAAGAGCGAAACTCCGTCTCAAAAAAAAAAAAAAAAAAGAACCCCAGGTCCACGTGTCCTCCCATCTTATAAGGAAAGTGGATGTATATTCTCTGGATATATTATACCTGAAGGTTTCTGATCTCAGACCTACCAGGGCTGAAACCTGGGAAATGGGAGTAAATGGCACACACAAAGTGAAACTCCACCTTGCTTCCCAACCCTGCTTCTGGAAAGCCAGCAGCCATGCTTGCACTGCCCAGGCAGAAAATTGGGAGGCCCTTCTTGGAAGAACACTGAACCATGGCAAAGAAAATACTCTCATTCCCTCATATAATACACTTATGTTCCTCAAAGGAAAAGCTGCCGCGAAATCTAAATCCCTACAGTGAGACCCCTCAGTGAAATAAAGGTCCTGCTTTCTATGAGAGAAAGCCACAGACCACCACATATATGAGCAAAGCCTCCAATGGGAGATCAAAACAACATGAAAAAGGAATTCCTGGGACCAGTAAAAATTCAGGAGCAAAACTTTTCTCAAAATCTTAAAACATCCTTAAGGAGATTTTGAAAAATTCAATAGAACAGTTAGCATGGACAGTCAAAGAATCTCAAAGAAACAGAACAAAAGACAACCTGGAAAATCGGAGGCGAGGAAATTACAGATCAATGCAGAAATACTGGTCTAAGAGGTCCAACATCTGAATCATTAGACTAAAATAGTAATAACAAAACAGAACACACAGAAAAATTCTCTAAATTTTATTGTAGACTTAATGGCCACAATAAAATAAAAGGTCCCTACCAAGCCCTGTGATACAATTTCAGAATCTCAGGGATAGAGAAGGTCCTAAAAACTTGACAGATGGAAACATTGATTACATATGACGTATCACACAATGGCAATACTTTCAAAAACAGTATAATAAAAATGCAATAGAAAAATGTCTTCAAGCCATGACACTTAGTTTTCACTCTAGAATTCTATACTCTATGTCAAAGGAGGGGTTTTAAGAAAGCCCAGATCTCTAAACATGTGTGTACCTGAGCCTTTCCTCAGAAACTGCGCTCCAGCACCACTGGGGAATAACATAAGGCAGAGGGCAATGCACAGTCTAGGACTCAGGGACCCAACATTAGTGGTCCCAGAAGATTTCAGAGAGAGCTCCCAGGCCAACAGGTGCAGGGCAGCCTAGGAAAACACAGTCTATCCTGAGGAGGATAACGACAGGCCAAGGAAATTTGCTTCAAGAAAAAAACATGGAATGTATTTTTTAGTAGATAAAACATATTTTTGATAGGCATGTGACAAATGTTACAACTCTTGGGGAAGAATAGTTGTTAGAGAGCCAAAGGAACATAGTCAGAAAATCAATTCCACACACACAAAAATGAAGGATGTGAAAACAGAGAGCAGCCAGAGGCTAATGGTCACATTTGGCTTTATGAGCCATCATGGGCTAGGAAAAGGGAGGTTACCTGGGAGAAGTGCAGAAGTGTTCAGGTTTCAGAAATATTGAAGAGAAAGAATGATGTGCAAGGAGGAGGCACACTCAGAACATTACATGACTCAGCAGTGAATAATATGTGCATAGTCATAATAATGTAAATATCAATTCATGATTTAATTAAAAATGTGTTACAAGTGGAAGAAACGGGAGGGAAACAAGGTCACAGTGGAGTGAGGGTGCTACGCTTTCAGCTGCTATGACAGGGAGTAAGCAGAAAGTGTTGAAGGAAATGGACTTAGCTATTTTCAATTTTATTTGATTTTAAAAGATTAAATATTTAAGGCAGATCTTTATATCACAACCAAATGATTTAAATTTAACTTAAATGTCAGGCAGCCTTAAAAATGGGCACAGTAAGTTAAAGACTTTCTGCATAAATCTGACACTTAGGAAAATAGAAAAGAGTTAGAAAATTTACCAAGAAAGAATCATGCTAACAGCACTCGGTCCCTGTTACATTTCTAAGAAATCATGACAGATAGACTTTTAATTTAAACAATTAATTTCTTAACTTTTCAAAAGCTTACTTACAGAATATAGGCAAAAGCTTCTCCTCTTTCCTTGCACCAAAAATAAAAATATAACTAATCAATTCTGGTATAATAATATACCATAGAATAAAAGTAGTTGCTAATCATCTGATCATCACCATATAAAACAAGATAAATCTGATTATCACTATATAAAAAATCAATTAAAAAAAATTTTTAATTTAAACAAAATTTAACATTTAAATAATATGACATGATGAATCTCATAATGTAAGATTTAAAAACACAGTTTTACTTTTTGACCTAACACGTATTCTATTACGTACAAATGAAAGAATCTCCATGTACCTACGGAAAGGCAAAACAAATTAGGGAACGTGTGTGCCCTCCAAATCTCATGTTGAAATGTAATCCCCAGTGTTGGAGGTGGGGAAGTCTTTGGATCACGGGGGCAGATCCCTCACGAATGCCTTAGCGCCATCCCCTTGGTTATGACTGAGTTCCTGTTCTGAGTCCATGCATGATCTTCTTGGGGTTTTGTTGTTGTTACTGTTGTTGTTCTGAAACAGGGTCTTACTATGATGCTCAAGCTGGAGTACAGTGTGATTATGGTTCACCGCAGCCTTGACCTACTGAGCTCAAGTGGTCCTCCCACCTTCCCCTCTAGAGTAGCTGGGGCTGCAGGCATGCAGCACCACATCTGGCTAATTTTTAAATTTTTCATACAGACAGGGTCTCACTATGTTGGCCCAAGGTGGTTTCAAACTCCAGGCTCAAATGATTGCCCATCTCAGCATCCCAAAGTGCTGGGATTGCAAGTGTGAGCCACTGCACCTGGCCCGATCTGCTTCTTTAAAAGCCTGCAGCACCTCCCACTCTCTCTTGCTCCTTCTCTCACCATGTGAAAGATGACTTCTTCACCTTCCAACACAATTATTAGCTTCTTGAGGCCCTTGCCAGGAGCACTTGCCAGCACCACACCTCCTGTACAGCCTGTGGAACTGTGAGCCAATAAAGCCTCTTTTCTTTATAAATTATCCTGTCTCAAGTATTCCTTCATGAAAATGCCAAACTGTGGGACAGATGAGAAATTCAGCTAATAAAAGCGTTTACCTATTGTATTTCTGAACCCCTATGCAGCAGTGTTTTGCTTTTTGATGCTACATTTACACATAGCTTACTTTCATTACTAGGATCTAATAGCTGACAGCTCTAACAACCAGTTTCTGGCCAGGAGTCAATCTCGAGATGCACTAGAATACCCCAAATGACTTCTCGGTCATCTATTTATACATTACTGAAAAAATAAATGGGTCTTTACTCAACTGAAAGGTAGCCTACCTTAAACTTAAATGTCAAAACGAGTGTGCCAACCTAACTGAACAGGGTATCCTCAGCACACACAATCATTTTGTTCCAACAAAGGTCCAAAGAATAAAAGCTCCAAAGAGGGACTTGGGCCACACTTTCTTCCCTACAATGCCTCCTCCTTTGAAGCTGAACTGGTCTCACTGACACACATTTCTCACCACTGAAGTGACAGGGGCAGGGGATCGGTTTCCTTCTACTTCCATACACTCTATGTGTGAGAAGCCCGTGGCTCTTGGAAGAAACTGAGAAATATAACAATCCTAACCAGAAATTACTAGCTCAAGTCAGACAACATCCACACAAACTATGAAAATGCAGGTGAACAACCCCTTTTTTATTGTGCTGCATTACTTCAGATGTTATTCTAGAACCCCCAGTTCTTGTATTCTTGTTGTTAAAATTAACTGAAAAACATGGTGTATGGCTTTTTTGAAAATAAGATAACAGAACATTATGAAACATAAGCAACAGTACAGAAAAATCCTACAGTTCTAATTCTCATCCTAAAACAGGCAGGATATGGAAACTTTACACTAGCTTCACACACTAAGGCCAATACGGAAAACAGCACAGGGCATGTTACATTTCTATTGTGATATTGTGCTGACCTAGAGCCAGAACCTGAGAAATGCCATTTTATAAGATAAAGCTGTGTTTGGCTTCTGTAAATAAAGCTGCTAGCTTGCTCTGAAAAATGCCCACTATGTAAAGCTGCTTAAACTTTGCTGATCAGTAACTGCTCTCTGTGGCCCTAACGTGACAGGCAGGCAGTCCTAACCCACGCCATCTTGGCTCCTGTGACTTGTAATAAGTAACTAAGGTCTGTGGTTTCCACCTTACCCAGATAATGTGTAAACAAATGTTTATCTTGAGTTCTGTAAACCACTTAAGTAACAAACGGAATGACAAAAGTCCCCTGGCCCTTGGAATATCCGGAGCCCTCCTCTCCGCCCAGGAGGTGATTTACAGAATCCACTAGCCCTCGGAATGTCTGAAGCCTTTTCATCCCCATCCCCGCTCCTCACCCCCACTCCCAAGGTGGTTTTTCGGGTATAAAAAGTCTTGGCACCCTCCTTTCGACGCCACAGGTTGGAGAGACGTGAGTCCTCTGTGGTGGCCGGCAATAAAGACCCTGCAATTTGGCATACTTTTGTCTTGGTGTTAATTTTCTATGCTCGGTCCAGTATAACACTATTACATTCCAACGAAAAAGTTGTAGCAACAACTTGGATGTGACAGCGGTTAGAGCACTGTGAAAAAGGAGGACAAAATCACAGATCCAATCTAGAACAATGGATTCTTTTGATTTGCTCAAGTGAAATCCAAGCTGTGGCCTAAATCCTGTCACTTGTTATTAAAACATACTCTTCAGAGCAAGGGAAAAATGGCAAAGACGTATGAAGCAAAAGGCATAAATCTGTGACTACTACACTAAATCATGTGGCCAATTAACTGTGTTAGTAAAAGTCACCAAATGTGTGAACACAAAGTCTGTGTGTTTCCATAAACAGTGACACCTAAATGAAATTATATCATATATGAAAATAAGTCAAGCAAATCTAAGAAAAGTTGAACATTTTTAACTAATATCTGAGTTTCTCTAAATAGTTTCTGTAATACACAAGATAGAAAATTTTTAGGTTTTCCCTGAAGGCAGAAACAATATTGTCTTACCACTCATTTGATACTTTCTCAGGAAGAGTATGCTTGCCCTTGGATGGTCAGAAGCAATACCTGTAGAGGAAGAAGAGGAAGCAATGTCATAAGTGAGGTGAGTAAAAAAGATTCTTTTTAAAACTACATAACCATTTTAATCACTTTTAACAGTCTTGAGAAAAGCTTTCAGTAATAAATGTCAAGAAAATAAAGGCACCAATGTCCCAATTCTACTGGAGAATGCAAAAATCACAGAATCTCTCCATGCATGTGGAATAAATCCAGGCTGGGGCTGGGACTTCTTTTTCAAACTTGCACCTAAATAAACGGATGCAACTTTTAGATGAATCACATATATGCCCTCCTCCCTCTACTTATCAAATATAACCACCTTCCTCTAGGCTGCTATTACCAGCACATTTCAAAGGAAGTTTCAAGCAGTAAGAGATGCTGTGGTCAATTACTGTGGTCAGACACCGGCTCAATATTTCAAAAGCCTTAAAACAAAGAGCTGTTTTTGGCAAAAACAATTTTATAAACAGACAAAGTCTCACTCTGATGCCCAGGCTGGAGTGGTGCAATGGTGAGATGGAGCCAGCTTAACTCACTGAAGGCTCAAACTCCTGGGCTCAAGAGATTCTCTTGCAGCTGGGACTGTGGGTGCAAGCCACCATACCTGGCTAATTTTTTTTTTTTGGGGGGGGACGGAGTTTCACTCTCGTTACCCAGGCTGGAGTGCAATGGTGCGATCTCGGCTCACCGCAACCTCTGCCTCCTGGGTTCAGGCAATTCTCCTGCTTCAGCTTCCTGAGTAGCTGGGATTACAGGCACGCGCCACCATGCCCAGATAATGTTTTGTATTTTTAGTAGAGACGGGGTTTCACCATGTTGACCAGGATGGTCTTGATCTCTTGACCTCGTGATCCACCCGCCTCGGCCTCCCAAAGTGCTGGGATTACAGGCGTGAGCCACCGCGCCCGGCCACCTGGCTAATTTTTAACCATTTTTTTTTTATAGAGACAAGGTCAAATGAGACATACCTGTAAATGTGTTATAAATCCCCAAAAATGATATGAAGAGTCTATTTTGGGCCGTCATCCCACACTACCCATCTGCTACCTGGTGTGTGAAAGCACTCAGAGGCTTACCTTACACCACCAAACAAGGAAAACCTTTCACAAGTACTTGCATGCTTTGTGTATAAAGGCACAATTCATTCACATACTATCTTTGTTCATTCTTTCACCATTTTTGAATATTCTGAGAGAACAATACCTTGCAACTTCCAAGTCGCATTCATCATGAAGCTTAATTATTCTAACGTTTAAATAAATTAAGAGGCCAACCAAAGTAAAGAGAAGAGGTGTAAGACACTTTCTCTACAGGAATGAAATCTGTAGCATACATTTTCTATTTGGAAAACGTAGCTTTCGGCCAGCCTGGGGTTGAGAAAGGGGCCAGAACTGGGCATTGGGGTAGGGAGGAGGAAAGAAACCACCAGAATGAAGGGTGGGGGCAGGCACGAGGCAGGACCAGTCCTCCTGCCTGGTGCATGGGCCTGGGAAAGCTGGCTAGGGACAGGAGGGAGGAGCCCGAGGCTGTGGATGCCTCTGGGGTGGGGAGAGGGGTGAGAACTGGTATCAGTGTCAGCCAGAGCTGTGCCTGAGGGCAAACAGTATCATTCATTGCCTTACCTTTGGGCATCTCCTGGTCTCTGATGTGCTGCAGGTCATAGCTCTCACCAGCTCCCAAATCCCACAGGGCAGGCTCCACAGCAGTAGGGTCTGGCGCCGCCACCTCCCCCTCATTGATGTTATAGTTGCAGATCGGTTCTGCCCAGTGCACCCTGCGCTGGCTCTGCTTGGGTCTGGCATTGGGGAGGACCATGATCCCTCTGCCCGGCCTCTGCTCCTCTCTGCCTTGGTCTGCACTTATGCTTGACACTGCCTCATAGATGTCACAGCTGTCAGACACCACCCCACACAGCCAGCTCGGGCCCCAAATGGGTCTGGCCCTGGTGTTGGACATGTTCCTTCTGTCTTGGCCTGCACCTTTGCTTGCCACCGCCTCATTGATGTCAGAGCTGAAGGACAGGTCCTCAGGCCACCTACGCAGTCCTCGCCTGCGGCTGACTTTGGGGCACAAACAACAGCTCAGCGTGTTCCCCATGGGGCACCTTGGCTCCTCTCCAGCAACTTGGACTTTCCCTTGCCTCCTAGTCTGCAGAGTTTAGCACTTCACCTCTTTCAAACACAGGCACGCTGGCAGGGCCAGCCCCTGGCTAGGGGGCTGCACCCCCCTAACAGCTCACTCCCTGCCTCAGCTGCTCCCCTGAGATGACTGGTCTGAAGGGAACCTGCTTGATTTAAAATGGGTCTAGATACAACAAGTCTGAGAGCGGAGATTGCGGAGAAGACAGCACAGAGGGAGCTCCTCCTTCCACTGCTTTCTACCAACTGAAGGAGGTTGTCCTACCAACCACCAGAGTTCCAACCTGGTGCCCAGGAACCAATCAGGCACAGAGTCTCCTCCACGAGGCGCCCCCACCCCCATTGTGATGTGGGAGCCCAGGATCCTGGCTCACTATCCCCGACCCTGTGGCAGCACCGCCCCCACCTTTCATTCATTGCTGGCTGCTGGGAGCTTTCAGGTTGCTCCACTGTGATGACGTTCCTAGAGATCATCACCTTACAATGAATTATACTAAAATTACTGTAACCCTAGTGAATGTTTACCGAGTGAATAAATTCTGTATTGTTTCCACAGCATGAACCAAGACCTTGGGCTGCCATGGGGTCCTGGGGCTGAATTGAACTCTAGCAGGGGCAGTCCCCTCACTCTCCATTGATCAGAAGTCTGCATGTGCTCTATATGTTAGAAGTAACCCTGTGAACTGAGACGTCCGGACTCCAAACGATTAGTAACATTTGCTTTGAGTTTTTTAAAAAGCTTTATTCATCTAACAGTTGGGTTATTAAAACGTATCTCAGTAAAATAAGGCAATTTGGCTTTACTTTCTATGAACAGTTTCATCAAACACTGACTGTTACATCAGAAATCAATGTGTTCTGTCTAACTTGTCTCTGTTATCTCCAGAATCAATTTTCCTTATCTTCAATTAGTCTTAGTGTGATATGTAACAGAATCAAATGTTTCTCACTCTTATCCCAAAAGCATGTTTCTTTTTTGATTTTTTTTTTTCTTCATAGAACCCAGGTCTTGCTCTGTTGCCTAAGCTGTTCTCAAACTCCTGGCCTCAAGCAATCCTCCTGCCTCAGCCTCCCAAAATGTTGTGATTATGGGTGTGAGCCACCACACCAAGCCTGAAAATCTGTTTCTTAAGGAGTAAAGTAGAATACATAACATCCTTAAATATACCACAGCCTTCCCCAACTAAGCCAAATTGTTTAAAAGTTCTATAATATTTAAGATTCAGGATACTATATTTCAACCTCCCCTAGAAAGAAAGTATTAAATCTAAGAATGCATGTGCCATAACCTCACTTTTATGACAAATAGTGAAATATTTCATGAGCTTGGTAGAATAAGTTGAAATAAAATTTGTCATGTAAAATTTCATTATTCCCTCTTCCAAATTCCCCAGGAGGTCAATATTCTTAGTATTCCCATTTTATTGCAGCAAGGTTTGAGAGGCCGAAAGTTGAGTACAAGTCAAACAGCCATACTTAGGAGCCAGCATTCAAATGTACATCTATTTCATAGTAAAACCCACATTCTTCAACTTCACCCTATATTAATTTTTATAAAAAGTCAGTCAGCAAAGATATAGATAAAGACCTTAGAGGAAACTTCAAATTATTATAATCACGCAAAAATCAGGAGTCAGAATGCAAATAAATAAAGGCAAAACTTATGCTTACAAAGGAGTTAAAATATATATGGCATTGTTATCAAAATATATGTTTTGCTTTATCATTTGATAATTCTTATTTATTTGTCTCATGAGTTCAAGCCCTTGTGACACCTTTAAAGCAATGTCAAGAGGAAAATTTATAGCAATAAATGCCCACATGAGAAATAAGGAAAAATCTAAAATCGATACCCTATCATCAAAATTGAAAGAGCTAGAGGAGGAAGATCAAAAAACTCAAAAGCTAGCAGAAGACAAGAAATAACTAAGAACTGAAGGAGATAGAGACACAAAAAACCCTTCAAAAAATCAATAAATCCAGGAGGTTGTTTTTTGAAAAGATCAACAAAATAGACAGACTAGCCAGATTAATAAAAAAGAAAAGAGAGAAGACTCAATTAGATGCAATAACAAAAGGTAATGGGGACATCACCACTGATCCCACAAAAATACAAACTACCATCAGAGATTACTATAAACAACTCTATGCACATAAAACAGTACACCAGGAAGAAATGGTTAAATTCCTGGACACTTGTACTCTACCAAGGCTAAACCAGGAGGAAGTTGAAACCCTGAACAGACTAATAACAACAGCTGAAGTAGAGGCAGCAATAGCCTGCCAACCAAAAATGTCCAGATCCAGACAGGTTCACAGCCAAATTCTACCAGACGTACAAAGAGGAGCTGTAAAACTGTAAATCCCTTCTAAAACTGTATCAAGCAATACAAAAGGAGGGAATCTTTCCGAACTCATTTTATGAGACCAACATCATCCTGATACCAAAACCAGGCAGACACTGATCTAAAAAAGAAAACTTCAGAAAAATATCCATGATGAAAATCAACACAAAAATCATCAATAAAATACTGGCAAACCGATTGCAACAGCACATCAAAAAGCTTATCCACCACGATCAAGTAGGCTTCATCCCGGGGATGCAAGGCTGCTGCAACATATGCAAATCCATAAACGTAATCCATCACATAAATGGAACAAAAGACAAAAACCACGATTATCTCAATAGATGCAGAGAAGGCCTTTAACAAAATTCAACAGCACTGAAAACTCTCAATAAACTAGGTATCAATGGAATGTATCATAAAATGATAAAAAGCTATTTATGATAAACCTACAGCCAATATCATACTGAATGGGCAAAAGCTGGAAGAATTCCCTTTGAAATCAGGCACTAGACAAGGATGTCCTCTCTCACCACTCCTATTCAATATAGAATTGGAAGTTCTAGCCAGAGCAATCAGGCAAGAAAAAGAAATAAAGCATATTCAAATAGGAAAGGAGGAAGTCAAACTGTCTCTATTTGCAGACGACATGATTGTATATCTAGACGATCCCACTGTCTCAGCCCAAAATCTTCTCAAACTGATAAGCAACTTCAGTAAAGTCTCAGGATACAAAATCAATGTGCAGAAATCACAAGCATTCCTATATACCAATATCAGACAAACAGAGAGCGAAATCAAGAGCGAACTCCCATTCACAATTGCTACAAAGAGAATAAAATGCCTAGGAATGCAACTAACAAAGGATGTAAAGGACCTCTTCAAGGAGAATAACACACCACTGCTCAACAAAATAAGAGAGGACACAAACAGATGGGAAAACATTCCATGCTCGTGGTTAGGAAGAATTAATGTCATGAAAATGGCCATACTGCCCAAAGTAATCTATAGATTATTGCTATCCCCAGCAAGCTACCTATGACCCTCTTCACAGAACTGGAAAAAACACTTTAAACTTCATATGGAACCAAAAGAGAGCCCACATAGCCAAGTCAATTCTAAGCAAAAAGAACAAATCTGGAGGCATCATGCTACCTGACTTCACACTATAGTACAAGGCTACAGTAATCAAAACAGCATGGTACTGGGACCAAAACAGAGACATAGACCAATGGAACAGAACAGAGGCCTTGGAGGCAACACCACACATCTACAACCAGTATTTGTACACTATCATTGGGGAAACAGACCATGAACGGAGACTTAAAAAGTTGCAAATCCATTAGAGAACTCACACTGAAGAGAACTCCTGTAAATACAATCAATGTGGGAAGCCTTCAGTTCTTCCAGGTCCTGTCAAATATGTGAAAGAATTCGCACTGGCAAAAGACCCTATAAATATAGGGAATGTAGGAAAAGATCCATTTTTCCTTTCTCTCTTAAATATACGAAAGTATTCATACTGGAGAAAAATTCTATAAGTGCAAGAAATGTAGTAAGGCCTTCAGATATTTCCGTTCCCGTTATAACCATGAAAGATCTCATACTGTAGCAAAACCCTATCAATATAAGGAATGTGTTAAGGCTTTGCTTATTCCAGCCACCCTCATAATCATAATTAAACTCATACTAGGGAGAAACTATATGAATGGAATCAATGTGATAAAGCCTTCAGATATTCCAGTTCCCTCCATAACCATAAAAGAATTCACACTGGTGTGAAACCATACAATATAAGAAATGTGGTTAAGGCTTCACTCATTCTAGTCACCTGCATAATCATGAAACAACTCACTAGAGAGAAACTCTATGAATGTAGGGAATATAGGAAAGCATTTGCCTTTCCATGTTCTCCTAGCAGACATTAAAGTATTCACACTGGAGGAAAACCCAGTGTGCATAAGAAATGTGGTAAAGTATTCACTCTTCCTTGTTCTCTTTAACTACATGAAAGAACTCATACTGGCTGGTCATGGTGGCTCACACCTGTAATCCCAGCACTTTGGGAGGCCAAGGTGGGTGGATCACCTGAGGTCAGGAGTTCAAGACCAGCCTGGCCAACATGGCAAAACCCCATCTCTACTGAAAAATACAAAAATTAGCCAGGTGTGGTGGCATGCACCTGTAGTCCCAGCCACTCAGGAGGCTGAAGCAGGAGGATTGCTTGAACCTGGGAGACAGCAGTTGCAGTGAGCCAAGATCACACCATTGCATTCCAGCCTGGGTGACAGAGTGAGGCGTGACAAGGGTGACAAGGGGGGCGGGGGGGAACTCATACTGTCAAGAAACCTTATAAAAGAAATGTAATCAAGCTCTCATCCTTAGATGTTTAGTTCCAGGAATCAACCACACTCATAAAGCCTTTCTCAGTTGAGTTTCTGTCACTTATAACTGAAAGAATTCTGGCAATGGAGTATAATACAACTATCAAAAGAATGAGGTAGATTTGTATATACAGACATAATTTTCTGCAATATATTAAAGGAAAATAGCAATAGCAACTTTCAGAGCATTATTATATTACGGCTTTTTTGTTGTTTTTGAAAGATATACATTTTTCTATTAACAGTGAGAACTGGAAAATGGAGAATGTTCACTTCAACATATATAACTTCAAAACACATATATAGATTTTTTAATCATAGAATAAAACAAAATGTTATCAAATTAAATGCTATGCATAAAATTTGCATTAAAGCCCAATTATCCAAATTTATTTCAACTTAATTTCCATAGAGGCCTATAGAATGTATTTCCTAGAAAGGAATAACAAACAACAGCAAACTGAATGACAAAGAAACATGCATGATACAGTTTTTATGAGCTCATCAGTGTTTTATATATAACTTTCTTCAATCTGCCTCTAAAAATCAAAATCCAGAAAATGGTTATTTCACCATCCTTCTATTAATTCCAGAAAAGTGGAGTATAGACACTTGAGACCAAATGATCTCTGGGCAGTTTTCAAGAAACTGAGGAAGGGAGATACACTTCTAAAGAAGCTAAAATAAAATATTCAAATCAAGGTATAGAATTTTGCCACCTGCTATAAATTCAAGTTCACAATAAGGGTGGACCATAAAGACAGGATACACAGTTAATCAACACAGAAGACTATCCTTTTTCCATATCAGTATTTTCATCTCAAATAACAAATCCATACCCCTCCAGGGCACTCCCTAGATTCCCTATACTATATCATTTCAAATGTTTAACGCTCCATGATTAAGGCAAAATATACTGCATATAACTTAAAGAAGAACAAAGTAGGCCTACTTATCATAATGAATCGTGAATAAAAATTAATATAAGCTTAGATTTAAACTAAAATAGAAATGAAATCTGAAAAACTTCATGTTATAAAAAGGAACAAGGAAGGTATTAACATTACTGACCTATCTATAAAATCTAAACCAAGATAAAGTAGAAATTCAACTGGAAAACCAATGTGATTTGGGAGGCTGAGGTGGGTGTATAACTTGAGGTCAGGAGTTCGAGACCAATCTGGCCAACATGATGAAACCCCATCTCTACTAAAAAAATACAACCAAAAAATGGCTGGTTCAATGGCTCAGGCCTGTAATCCCAACACTTTGGGAGGCCAAGATAGGTGGATCACCTGAGGTCAGGAGTTCAAGAGCAGCCTGACCACATGGTGAAACTGTCTCTAACTAAAAGTACAAAAATTAACCTAGCATGGTGGTGGGTGCCTGTAATCCCAGCTACTTGGGAGGCTGAGGCATGAGAATCACTTGAACCCAGGAGACAGAGGTTGCAATGAGCTGAGATCATGCCACTGCACTCCAGCATAAGTGACAAAGCAAGACTCCATCTCAAAAACAAAATAGGCCACGCACGGTGGTTCACACCGGTAATCCCAGCACTTTGGGAGGCTGAGGTCAGGAGTTCAAGACCAGCCTGGCCAATATGGTGAAACCACATCTCTACTAAAAGTACAAAAATTAACTGAGCGTGGTGGCAGACACCTGTAATTCCAGCTACTTAGGAGGCTGAGAGAGGAGAATCACTTGAACCCAGGAGATGGGGGTTGCAGTGAGCCGAGATCATGCCATTGCACTCCAGCCTGGGCGACAAGAGTGAAACTCCATCTAAAAAAATAATAATAAAATAAAATTAGCTGGGCGTGGTGGCAGACACCTGTAATCCCAGCTACTCAGGAGGCTGAGGCAGGAGAATCACTTGAACCCAGGAGGTGGGGGTTGCAGTGAGCTGAGACCGCACCATTGCAGTCTAGCCTGGGCGACAAGAGTGAAATTCCATCTAAAAAAATAATAATAATAAAATAAAATTAGCTGAGCATGGTGGCAGACACCTGTAATCCCAGCTACTGGGGAGGCTGAGGTAGGAGAATTGCTTGAACTCAGGAGATAGAGGTTGCAATAAGCCAAGATAGCGCCACTGCACTCCACCCTGGGTGACAGAGCAAGGCTCCATCTCAAAAAAAAAAAAAAGGTAATTTTTTGTTTAAGTTGAATAAATGGCTTTTATCTTAAGGTGTCACATCTAGAGGTAAAAATTTTTAAAAAGAATACAAGACTTTAATATCAACATTTGGCTGAAACTGATACAAAAATGAACATTACTTTTTAAACCTCTTTGCAACAAGATTTTTAAAAAGTAAAAATACCTTTCAATGATGAAACAATAAGTCTAACATAAAGCCTACATTTAGTAGCATCAAAAAAAATAAGAATTATTTTTTACTCAAATTTAAGGAACAAACATAACCACACTTAATGGGGAAAATGTAATACTCTTCCTAGCTTGAAAACAGATACCAACATACTGTGTGTTCTTCAATGGATCACATGTGCTACACCAACATGATGGCCCATAGCGGGTTTGAAAAGATATAACAGGATTCGATTTTGTTATTTCATCACTATAATTTTAATCATTAGGCATATTAATATCACATACGGTTTTTAAAATATAAATATTTTTAGAAGCTGTGTTTTACAACATGATAACAAGAACACACATCTGATATAGGTTTGTTTTTAAGCTATTGATTATGAACCTCTTGATTTCAAACATCTCTTATGTGTCAGAAATATAATCAGAATACTGTAACAGTAAGAGAAAAATATTTTTTTTGAGACAGGGTCTTGCTCTGTCATCCAGACTGGAATGTGGTGGTGCAATCACAGCTCACTGCAGTCTCAACCTCCTGAGTAGCTGGAACTACATGCCTGCACCACCACACCTGGCTAATTTTTTTTTTTATTTATTTTTAGTAGAGATGGGGTCTCGCTATGTTGCCCAGGCTGGTCTTGAATTCCTGGGCTCAAGTGATCCTCCTGCCTCACCCTCCCAAAGTGCTGGGGTTACAAGTTAAGCCACCGCCCAGCCTGAAAGGTACCTTCTTTTAATCATTCACAATCAACAATAGTGAAAATGCTCTATGTACAACATCAGCTCTAAATAACACATTTCATTTCTGTCTCAAACCACCTGACTATCACTGTTTTGATGACTGCATAGCTCAACAGAAAAATGCACCCTATTGAGTCTCAATGATACGTATGATCAGGCAGATAACTTCCCAATCATAAAAGCTTTTATTTTAAGACAAATACAGCACGGAAATCAAACACTATAACTGGGATGAAAAGACACAGCTCTAAGAAAGCTGTGCATGTGATATCTATTGCATGTTTATGCACTAGTCTTGCATTCCCTTCCTTTCTTCCACCTCTTTGAAATGCTAAAGGGTAATTACACTAAAAAGGGTAATTACCCTTAATATGAGAGAACTATGTGTTTAAGAATGCAAGGCTTTCAGATAAGAAATCTCCAAATATTTTCTATTTTATATGTGTTTATGATCTTTCTTATAAAGAGGGAGTGTTTTATGTGCAACACCTGCAAATGGAAATAAATCTACCTTTCACTCAGGCCCAAATAATCAAATATAAAATACAGACATAAAGCAAACTACAATGGCAGCAGTGATTCTTAGGGCAGCACGTGCAAAATCGAGTATTTTGCTATCTACTTACATTATGGTGGTCAGAAGAGAAATGTTCCAAAACTACCTTTCCCATTCCACTTGAACTGGTTCCCCACAATCCCAACAAACATCTCCTGTGACATTAAGTTGTCATCAGCCTGTGTGATCCCCAGTTCACTCAACCTTTTCTTTTTTCTTTTGGTTTTTTTTTTTGGGGGGGGCATTTGTTTCTTTTCCATTTTACAATTTCCCTCAACTTGCTCAGAAGGGTCAGTTCTTGCATAAAGCTCCATTTTGCCAGTTGCACACTGAATCAGCTCTTCTAGATCCACTCTTTCAGCCACATCTGGCTCTCCACTTGTCTGAATTTTAAGTGCTTTATCTTCTGGAGAAACAAACACATAATAACATAGTTAAATATATAAGCTAACCCACCTAAAACATGTATTTCTACACAGTCTGTTAGAGCTTTCAAGTTTTTTTGGCAAAGGATTTCTTCTGTCCTCTAACTGGATTTTACAAATTCTTTGCCATAAGAATCTCAATGAACAGCTGCCTTGCTTTCTATGCCAAGGTTCCCTGACCCTCATGCAGGATCATCAGTTTTGAACTGTTTACCCTTTTCGTCCCAGAATCACTTTTACTCAACAGACTTTCCTGGATATTTACTATCTGCTAAGCACTGTGTTAGGAGCTAGGATGCACAGACTGGTAAGACAGTGCAACTTTTCTAAATAAGTCCCAATCTAGTAGCTAATTCCAGATAGTCCCCATGATCACCACCCCCTAGTATTACTTTATTGGCTATTAAATGGCAGAAGAATTTTGCACTGTAATTTTACAATGTAATTAAGGTTGCTAATCAGTTTTCTCCAGCTGGTTGCAAAAGAGGAAGTCAGAGAAATTCAAAGCATGAGAGATTTGCCTTAAGGGAGGTTCTCTGTTGCTGAGATGGAGGGCTATAAGGCAAGAACCTGAGAGCAGCCTCTAGGAGCTGAGTGCCAGCCCCAGCCAGCAACCAGCAGCCAGCAAGAAAGGAGACCTCAGACTCAGGAGCTAAAGGAATGAATTCTGCCAATGAATGACATGAATGCATTTGGAGGCAGATTCTGCCCCAGAGCTTTCAGATGAGACCTGCCCAGCTGACACCTTGATTTCACTTTTGTGAGACCTGTGAAGAAATAGAGAACTTGCAGAGATATAACTGAAGCAAATCCTGAAGGGATGACAAAGGTTAACTTTTAAACTCCTCTTTCAACCTGAAAAAGCCAATTAAACAAATAAACTGCTTTAAACTTTCCTCACCTACGTCAATGCTTAATCCTCCTCTATGACTGAGACTTAATAGTGATCTACCTCATAGCTTGAAGTTCACACATTTCCACTGAGTTAGCTCCGCTTTGCTGCCAAGAAAGGCAGGTGACAGGAAGACATTTACTTCTACCAATAAAAACAGAGGTAAACTCCACCATCCCCTCCAGGAAACGCAGCTTTCAACCTGGCACGTTCATTTCATTGCCTCCAGCCTTAACAAATGCCAGCAGGAGCCACTATTGCTATCACACACCCACTGTTGCTATCACACACCCATAGCTCGTATCACACATCCACCCTCACTGAAAGCTAAGCATGATAAGAAGGAAACTGCACAGAAGACACAACATCAAGATTATGAATGACAATTGAACTAGTTGACCTTGAAAGTTTCTTTCACATTCTATAATGTTATGGCTTTGTTAAGCTTCTCTCTCTCTCCACTCCCAAGCATATCCCAATAATCTTTTTTAAGGAAGAGAGGAAGACTCAGAGACTTAATCAGCATTTAATGCTAAAATAAAGTAAATTATGTTTTTATATTAAAAAATTACTATCAGTGCAGTGGTAAAGAAGTAAAAAAAAAAAAAGAAATAAAGAAAAAATAAAAATTACTAAATATAGCATACCTTCTGTTCCATCTTCAGCATTTTCTTGCAGATCAGAGAAGATTGTAGGTTTCACCAAGACAACACCATAACCTTCATTATTATGTATTATATTATTCACCATGGATATTTTAGGAATGTCATAATGTTCATCTAAGAAGTCCTGTGACATTGAAAACAAATGTTTTAAGAAACCATCATATTCAACATTTCCTGCTTTAAAAATCTTTATTCACACTACTCTAAAAATAAAGCTATGCTTAGCCCCATGTTGTGAGCAGTCTGAGTCCTTAGTGACAGAGCTTTCCTCTGTCATTTCTGCAGATCTATAAGTAACAAAGCATTCTCACAAGAGATTCCAATCACTGACATATTATTGAAATGTGTATACTGTTTATGCTTTTCAAAACCAGAAAATAGAACCCAACAATTTAATAAAGTATAATTTGTAGGTGAAGCCATTCTATCCTTTGAAAAGCGGGTGTTTTGGCTGATGCTCACCTTAATGAGGATCCCTTCCTTGCAGTGATGGATCCCATTGTCACTCAGGGTGCACTGACTCCCAGGGTAGATTTCTATACCAGCACCCTGTGAATTACAGTTTGAGATAATGCCAATCAGTTTTTAAAAGGCAAGACTAAAAAAGTTTATTACAATTACTTCTTAGCCTTCAACACAGTACAAACGTATGGCAAAAAAAGTATTTTACAGATAAGTTTTATCAGGCATTTTTAATCAACATTTCTATTTGTTCCATCTCTAGCAAGTTGTTGACAATTTATCACTTTCAAAACCACACACACACACACACACACACACACACAGGCTGAGTGTCAACACCCGATTCTTGTTCTACTCTCTTTTACTCTAGATAAATGTTTTCTGATTTTGCCGAAAAAAAAAAAAAAAAAGTCATTTAAGAATTTTGTTGAAAGATGCACTCATTCAAAATGACCATCTCTCAGACACTCAATTAGTTGGAGAAAAGTACTTGAATTTAGTAAAATATTGTAATTTGTGGATAGAAACAAGATCCTACATTTTCCAAAATGTGCCAGTTTTAAAATACCCCAACCCAATCACTTCTATGAGTTAAACAATGGCCTCCCCTACCACCCACGTTAACATAAGCAGCCTGTTCAAGCGTCATTTAAACACAGTAACCAGAAAGATCAAACATGACCCTATTCTCTCATACCTCATGGCATCAAAAAAAGTAACAGTAATAAGGATTTATTTCCTAATGCTTATGCAAGGAACTTTGGAAAACAAAAGTGATTCACTCAAACCCCTATAGTTATTTCAGCAATCATTTGGGAATAATTTAACACACAACAGCATCAATGAAGAAGAGCTGCTATAACCACTGATGACACATCTACTGCATGTATGTTCAGTTACTTTTCTAGTACTAGTATTCTATGAGAAAACATTATTACTAAACCCTGTACATATGCCTGAACCATATGTACACACCAATCTAACTCTTCTGTAGAGGTTTTTTGTTTTCTAATGAAATGAGAAAAATTAAGTGTAATGTATATTTGGGACTTTTCATGGTCTATGCTTGCCATGGAGTTAATTTTTACAAATTTCATTGTAAGCAAATAATTTTCTTTTTTTAATTGTATTTGGGCTCTGGGGTACATGTGCACATCCTGCACCCTGCAGGATTGTTGCATAGGTACATACATGCCATGGTGGTTTGCTGTCTCCATCCCACCCCCACCGTTGCCTACATCAGGCATTTCTCCAGCTGTTATCCCTCCCCCTCCTCCCAGTCCCCACCTCAGCATTTTTAAAAATCTGCTAATTGGGCCCTCTTCTAAGAGATTTTCAGTTGCAGTTGTGTGCAAAAAAGATTTAGGGGTGATTACATTTTAAAAGTATCTACAGCAAGTAGCTAAAATTAAATATCAAACTATCAGGAAACATAAAATTTGCAAAGGTGAACAATTTAAACCAGCAGTCAGGTAGCAAATAAAAGTCATATTCAGCCAAGCACGGTGGCTCACGCCTGTAATCCCAGCACTTTGGGAGGCCGAGGCAGGAGGATTGTTTTAGGTTAGGAGTTCGAGACCAGCATGGCCAATATGGTGAAACCCCATCTCTACGAAAAATACAAAAATTGGCCAGGCATGGTGGCACGCGCCTGTAGTCCTCGCTCCTCGGGAGGCTAAGGCAGGAGAGTTGCTTGAACCCAGGAGGCAGAGGCTGCAGCGAGCTGAGATTGCACCACTGCACTCCAGCCTGGGCGACAAAATGAGACTCAGTCTCAAAAAAAGAAAGCCATATTCAAAATATATTATGAAAATGAACAACAATCTGGCAATTAAAAAGTAACTGAGAAGCCTGCCACTTCTGAGATGAGAGAGTAGACGTCGTCCCTGTTTCATTTATTAGGTATGACCAAAAACCATGGGCATTATATATAAAGCAAGCATAAGACTGAAAAGTGGAGAGAAGACGTCAGACCAGCTAGGGACCTCAGGACCCAAAAAACACCAACACAGTGGTACGTTCCTTTCTTTTTGCCTCATAATCCCTAGACTTGGAACTGAAGAAGCCAGCAGTCCAGTTCGGCAACAGACCCACACCAAATAAAGCTGCTCTTACAAAAGGACTAGGCAACCTAGAAAGACAGAAAACTTTTAGACAATAATAGCTCTATTCTAGGTAAACACCACAGAATAAAACAGCAGCCCCAATCTCACCAATGCTAGCAAAGGTCAAGAGAAGAACCTAGACTTCCACCCCGTCAAGGATGTAACCAGGTAACCCAGCACCTCGACTGGGGTAGTACCAGAGAAGACCAAGCAAGGAGCCAGGATTTTCATCCCCACCCACCAGTTGCAAGGCCCTCCCTGCAGCAGTGTCAGTGAAGACTATATGAGGAGCCTGGATTTGTACCCCCACCTGGCAGTATCAAGACAACCACTCCCTACCTACTGGGGCAGTGTCAGAGCAGGCCTAGTGGAGACTCTACACTTTCACCATTGCCCAGTGGCAACAAGACCACTCCCATACATCACAGTGTCAGTGGAGACCATGTAGGAAGCTAGGCCCCCCACCCCTACATAGCAGTAGCAAGGAGCTCCCCCACCTAACTTGGGTATCAATGGAAGCCAAGTGACAACCATCACTTCTACTTCCACCGGTAACAAGATGATGCCCATCTACCACCTGTCCCTTCTTCTGGAAGTATCAGAGAAGCCAAATTAAAACAGAAGATTCAGATCTCATAATACAAAAATATGTAACTTTCATTTGAAAATCCCTTGTCATACCAAGAATCAGGAAGATGTCAAAATAAATAAGATAATCAACAGATGCCAAAACCAAGATGTCAGAGATGATAGAATTAACAGGCAGTGATTTTAAAGCAGCCATGATAAAAATGCTTCAATAAGCAATTATGAACATACTTAAATGAAAAATGAAAGCCTCACCAAAGAATTAGATGATATAAAAAACCAAGTAGAAATATTAGAACTGAAAAATACAATAACTAAAATAGAAAGCTCAGTGGATGGGCTCAACAGCAGAATGAAAACAACAGAGGAAAGAATCAGGGAACTAACTGGAAGATAGAACAGTAAAATTTACCCAATAGCAGAGAAAACATACTGAAAAAGAAAAGAGAACAGAGCTCCAGGGATCTGCTGGACTATAACAAAAGATCCAATATCCATGTCATCAGAGTCCTGAAAGAGAAGAGAGAGAGGGTGTGGCTAAAAACATACTTGAAGAAATAATGACTAAAAGCTCCCAAATTTGGCAGGATTTGGATAACAAGCCTACAGGTTCAAGTAGCTGAGCAAACCCCAAACAAAATAAACTCAAAGAAATCCATGCCAAAATATATCATAATCGAACTAGTATAAGCTAAAAACAAAAATGTTGAAAGCATCAATGAAAATTTCATGACTTACCTATAGGAGAGAAAATGTGATTGACAGCATCAGAAATCATGGATGCCAGATGAAAGAGACACAGTATTGTTCAAGAACTAAAAGAAAAAAACTGTCAATCCAGAATCCTAAACCCAGTGAAAATAGTCTTCAGGAATGTAGAGGAAATCAAGATATTCTAAGATGATGGGAAACTAAGAAAATTTGTCACCAGCAGACTTACGTCATAGAGTGACTAAAGGAAGTTATCTAAATAAAAATGAAATGATAAAAGACAGGCTCTTGGAACATCAAAAAGGAAAAAAAAAACACAGTAAGCAAAGATATGGGTAAATACAATAAGCTTTCCTACTCAAGTTTGCTAAATTATGTTTGACATTTGAAACAAATATAATATTGTCTAATGTGGTTCTGGATGTATGCAGGTAAAGAAAATATTTAAGACAATTATCAAAAGGAGATGGTGGGCCGAGCACGGTGGCTCACACCTGTAATTCCAGCACTTTGGTAGGTCAAAGCAGATGGATCACGAGGTCAGGAGTTCAAGACTAGCCTGGCCAAGATGGTGAAACCTCAACTCTACTAAAAATACAAAACTTAGCTGGGCATGGTGGTGGGTGCCTATAATCCCAGTTGCTTGGGAGGCTGAGGAAGATAATTGCTTGAACCTGAGAAGCAGAGGTTGCAGAGAGCTGAGATCACACCACTGCACTCCAGCCTGCGTGACAGAGACTCCATCTCAAAAAAAAAAAAAAAAAAGAGAGAGAGAGAGATGGTAGAGTCATAAAAGGAGGGAAGCTATCTACACTTCACCTGAACTGATGAATGATGACACCAGTAAACTGTGATGTCACGTACATATAATGTAAAACCTAGAGCAACCACTAAAAAAGCTATACAAAGAGATATTTTCAAAAACAAATAAAATTCTCAAAAATTTTCGGGTATCCACAGGATGGTACACTTCACCTGAACTGATGAATGATGACACCAGTAAACTGTGATGTCACGTACATATAATGTAAAAACTAGAGCAACCACTAAAAAAGCTATACAAAGAGATATTTTCAAAAACAAATAAAATTCTCAAAAATGTTCGGGTAGCCACAGGATGGCAGTAAAAAGCAAATCAAGAAGTGAAAAACAGAAGAAACAGAAAACATAAAATAGCAGACTAAAGACTTAACATTAATAATTAAGTGTAAGTGATCTAAATACAACTAAAAGACTAAGATTGCCAAAGTGGATTAAAAACATGACTCAGCTATATGCTGTCTACAACTCACTTCAAACAGAAGAATACAGGCAAGTTGAAATTAGAACAATAAAAAAAGATATATCATGCAAACAGTAATCAAAGGAAACCAGCTGTGGCTACATTAATATCAGATAAAGTAGACTTTGGGGCAAATAAAATTACCAGAGACAGACATAAAATAATTATAAACATGCTGTCTCACCAAAAAGACATAGCAATCCTACATGAGCACATATCAAATAACAGAACTGAAAAATATGTGAAGCAAAAACTAATAGTACTGAAAAGGCAAGTAAACAAAATTAGTTATAATTAGAGACTTCAACGCCCCTCTCTCAACAATTGACAGAAGAAAAAAATCAGAAAGAATACAAAAGAACTCAGTACCACCAACAACCAATATAATCTAGTTGACATTTTATTAGATATACCACCCAACAACAGAATACACATTCTTTTCATTTGCTCACAGAACATGTATCTAAATAGACCATATCCAGGGCCATAAAAGAAACTTCTAGAAACGTAAAAGAATTGAAATCATATAGTGTGTTTTCTGACCACAATGAAATCAAACTTGAAATCAACAATAGAAAGGTAATAGTAAAACTCCAAATATTTAAAAACTAAGCAACACACTTCTAAATTTTGCATGGACTAAAGAATAAAAATTAAAAATACCAAAATTTACAGAACAGCTAGAGCAATGTTGAGAGGGAAATTTATAGCATTAAATGTTTACATGAGAAAAAAGTCTCAAATCTAATATCTCAGGTGGAAAACCCAAAACAAGTAAAATAAACCCAAAACAAGCAGAAGGAATGAAATCATAAAAAGAACATACAAAAGTAAAAATAAAAATGAAAAATAAATTTTAAAAAAACAAGAACTAAAATAAAGGAAATTGAAAACAAAATAATTACAATAAGAAGAAAAACACAAAACAATGAAACAAAGAGTTGGTTCTTTAAAGAGAGAAGACACAAACGACCAACATAAAACAGGGATCATTACTATAGACCCTGCAGATATCAGAAGAATAAGGAAGTACTACAAACAAGTCTATACATATAAATCTGACAACTTACAAGTAGTCCAATACCACAAAAAGCACAAACTACCAAAATGTACTTAATATGAAATAGATCATTTGAATACCCTTTTAACTATTAAAGAAATTGAATTCATAATTTTAAAAATTCCAAAAGAGAAATCTCCAGGCCCAGATGATTTCGTTGGCAAAATCCATCAAACATCTAAAGAATGAACAGCAATTCTACACAATCTCTTCTACAAAATAGAAGAGAAGGGAACACTTCAGTATTCATTTTATGAAGTTATTATTATCGATAATAAAACCAGATTAAAAACGGCAGTACAGAAAACCAAAACTAGAGACCAATATTCATGAATATAGATGCAAAATTTCCTCCCAAAAGATTGGCAAATATAATTAAGCAATATATAAAAAGAATTCTATACCGTGACCAAGTGAGGTTTATGCCACAGAGGCAAGGCTGGCTCAAAATTTGAAAATCAACCAATGTAACTCACCATTTTCTTTTTCCCAGTAAGAAAAAATCATGTGATCATATCAGTCTATCCAGAAAAAAACATTAAAAGTCAGTATATTCCTGAGAAAGGAACTCAGAAAAAAAGAAGTCAACATCCACTTATGATAAAAAATTCTCAAAAAAAAAAAGAAAGAAATAGAGCAGAAATTCTTCAACTTGATAAAGAATATCTAAAAACCTGGTCAACCTTATTCTTTTTGATGGAATACTAAATATATTCTCCCTAATATCAAAAATAAGGTAAGAAAGTCTGCTTTCATAGTGCTGGAAATTCTAGCCAGTGCAATAAGCAAAGAGGGAAAAAAAGGCATAAAGATTAGGAAAAAAAAAAAAAACCTCCCCTTATTTGCAGGTAACATTGCTCTCTATATATAGAAAATCCCAAGGAAGCTACAAAAACATTCCTATAAGTACAGTTCAACAAAGTCATAGGATATAGGATAAACATATAAAAATCAATTATATTTCCATATACTAGGGACACTGAAATTAAAAATATCACTTACAGCCAGGTGTGGTGGCTCAGGCCTGTAATCTCAGCACTTTGGGAGGCCAAGGCGGTCAGACCAAAATGTCAGGAGTTCAAGACCAGCCTGGCCAACATGGTAAAACACTGTCTCTACTAAAAACACAAAAATTAGCTGTGCGTGGTGGTGCATGCCTATAATCCCAGCTACCCAGGAGGCTGAGGCAGGAGAATCACTTGAACCCGGAGACAGAGGTTGCAGTGAGTGGAGACCACACCATTGTACTCCAGCCTGAGCAACAGAGCAAGACTCCATCTCAAAATATATATACATCACTTACAATGACTCAAAAAAGTGAAATAATTAGGTACAAATCTAACAAAACCCATACAGCATTTGTATGCTGAAGACTACACAATGCTGATGAAAGAAAACAAAGATGTGGCTGGGTGCGGTGCCTCATGCTTACAATGCCAGCACTTTGGGAGTCTGAAGCAGGAGGATTTTGAGTTGGAGAACAGCCTAGGCAACATGGCAAGATCCCATCTCTACAAAAAATAAAGTAAAAAAAATTAGCTTGGTGTAGTGGCATGCACCTGTGGTCCCAGCTACTTGAGAGGCTGAGGTGAGAAGACGGCTTGAGTCCAGGAGACTGAAGCTATGCCATGAGCCATGTTTATGCCACTGCACTCCAGCCTGGGTAACAGAATAAGTTTCTATCTCAAAAAAAAAAAAAAAAAAAAAAAGACCAGAAGGTGTTAATCCTTCTCAAACTGAAATAGGGGTTTATTAAAATTATTATCAAAATCTCAGCATGATCTTTTGTGGATATAGACAAAATTATTCTAACATTTCAAATGAAAAGCGAAAGAACTAGAGTGGCCAAAACAATTCTGGAAAAAATAAAGTAGGACAAGTCACTCTACCTGATTTTAAGACTTAATGTACAGCTACCGGGTGGAGGGATAGCTACACAGATAAGTGAAACAAAATAGGAAAAGAATGGAACTATGACCTAAACCTCACATCTTATACCGAAATTAACTAGAAAATGGATCACAACCTTATGTAAAATATAAAGCTATAAAAATTTTAGAAAAAAATAGGATAAAATCAGGATCTGTGGCTAGGCAAAATCAGCAAAAGCTCAGCTCATAAAAGGAAAAACTGATATACTGGACTTCATCAAAATAAAATACTCTGCTCCATAAAAGCCCATATGAAGAAGGTGAAAACACAAGCTACAGAGTGGCAAAAAATATCTGCAAACCACATACCTGACAATGGACTAGTATCTAGAATATACAGAGAACTCTCAAACCTCTACAGTAAAGAAGAACAAACAATCCAATCAGAAAATGGGGCAAAAGTCATCCATATTTCACTAAAGAGGATATAAGAGTGAGAAATAAGCATATGAGAAAATCCTTGACATTATTAACAACTGAGGAAATGACAATTAAAACAACGAGATATTACTACACACTTATCAGAACGGCTAAAACGAAAAATAGTCAAAATATCAAACGCTCTTGAAGATATAGAGAAACCGAACCACTCAACATTGCTAGTGGGAATATAAATGGTACAACTACCCTGGAAAACATTTTAGCAGTTTCTTTAAAAAAAAAAAACTAAACATGCAACTACTATATGACCTACAGCTGCATCCTTGGGCATTTACTCCTTAAAAAAAAAAAAACTGGCCGGGCGCGGTGGCTCAAGCCTGTAATCCCAGCACTTTGGGAGGCCGAGGCGGGTGGATCACGAGGTCAAGAGATCGAGACCATCCTGGTCAACATGGTGAAACCCTGTCTCTACTAAAAATACAAAAAAATTAGCTGGGCCTGGTGGGGCGTGCCTGTAATCCCAGCTACTCAGGAGGCTGAGGCAGGAGAATTGCCTGAACCCAGGAGGCGGAGGTTGCGGTGAGCTGAGATCGCGCCATTGCACTCCAGCCTGGGTAACATGAGTGGAACTCCGTCTCAAAAAATAATAATAATTAAAAAATTAATAAAAACTGACATATCCAAGACTGAGTAATCTATAAAGAAAAAATTAATTAATTAATTTTTAAAAAAATTAAAACTGTCAGCTGGGTGCAGTGGCTCGTGCCTGTAATCCTAGCCCGTTGGGAGGCAGAGGCAGGTGGATTGTCTGAGCTCAGGAGTTCAAGACCAGCCTGGGCAACACAGTGAAACCCCATCTCTACTAAAATACAAAAAAAAAAAAAAAAAACTAGCCAGGTGTGGCAACGTGTGCCTATAGTCCCAGCTACTTGGGAGGCTGAGGTAGGAAAATTGCAAGAACCTAGGAGGCGGAGATTGCAGTGAGCCGAGATCGCACCATTGCACTCCAACCTGGGCAACAGAGTGAGACTCCATCTCAAAAAAATAAATGTTAAAAAAAACTTTTTTAAATAAAAACTGTGCTCACACAAAAACCTATACCCAAATGTTTATAGCAGCTTTACTGACAATAGGCAAAAACTGGAAACAATCTAGACATCGTTCTGCCAGTGACTAAACAAACTAAGGAATAGTCCACACATTGGACTACTCCTCAACAGTAAAAAGAAGCAAGCTACGGGTACGTACAACGACCTAAGTGAAGCTCCACAGAACCACACTAAGTGAGAACAGCCAGTCCCAAAGAGCCACATACTGTGATGCCATTTTACACTTTTGAAATGATGAAATAAATAGAAATGAAAAACAGCGCTGGGCGTGGGTGACTCACACCTGTAATCCCAGCACCTTGGGAGGCCGAGGCGGGCGGATCATGAGGTCAGGAGATCGAGACCATCCTGTCCATGGTGAAACCCCATCTCTACTAAATACAAAAAATTAGCCGGGTACAGCGGCATGTGCCTGTAAGTCCCAGCATCTCAGGAGGCTGAGGCAGGGGAATCGATTGAATCCGGGAGACAGAGGTTGTAGTGAATCAAGATCGTGCCACTGCACTCCAGCCTGGCAAAAGAGCAAGACTTCGTCTCAAAAAAAGAAAAAGAAAAACAGCTTAAGGTGTGTCTGCAGTTAAGGAAGAGGTTGGTGGTAGAGAGGCAGGTGAGTGTGGCAGCATGAAGAGTTCCTTTGGTGATGGAAATATTCTTCCACCTGACTGGACTGATGTCAGTATTCTGGTTGTAATGTTGCATGACAGTTTCACAAGATGTTACTGTTAGGGTACACTGGTGAAGGGCATCATGCAGGACCTCTCCCTGCTATTTCTTACAATACTGTGTGAATCTACAATTACAAAGTTATAATTTTAATGGACAAACCCTCTCTTAAAGCTAAATAAAGCAATTGTGAGATTTATTACTTTTCTTCCTGTGATTTGAAAATGCAACATGAGAAGACCCTTGCACAGTTGAGTTTGACTGACTTGGTAGAGATGACTGGAGAGTAGGAGTAAGCACATACATCTTGGTCCCATATTTCATACATTCATTTACAACTTAAACCCAAACTACTTCCCTAAGAGGACAAGTGTTTCTACCTTGGCACCATATAAATCCGAGTTCTTCATCAGAAACTCTGCTGACGTCCGCACTGTGACTCCAGTCGTCTCACACTGCAGCACACAGTTTTCCAGCGTAGTCTTACCACGGTGAACAACTGTGACGAAAACACATGCTGACTGCTTTAAGAAGTAATGTGCCTTTTCCAGTATTAGAGATAGCCTGGTGCTGACATTAGATGTGGACTAAATATTTCTCAAAAGCTACCATTTAAATTTTCTTACCTAAATTACAAATT
The DNA here is from genome assembly GCF_001604975.1 of Cebus imitator. Taxonomy (NCBI): domain Eukaryota; kingdom Metazoa; phylum Chordata; class Mammalia; order Primates; family Cebidae; genus Cebus; species Cebus imitator. Next base: position 749,003 of record NW_016107967.1, on the reverse strand, counting down.
CATAAAATATAAAATGATGACGATTTTGAGTTATTTTCTACAATCGAAAAGCAACATTCTTTAAAAAGAATGACTTGACCTCAGACACAAAAGCACTTTTCATTACTAGAAAAAAAAAGTATCAGAGAGCAATTTTGCTGAGTATCTCAGAAGAAAAAGACCTTGAATCAAGAAAGGGGATACAAAGATTCCAGTAAACAAACACTACTGCCACGTGGAGATAACGTCAATCTAGTGCTACCATGAATACAGAGAACACAGACCACAACACTGGAAAGTTTTCAAAGAAAAAATCACTGCACAGAAAAGAAACTAACATTAACAAATTATCATGAATAGGTTTATTTTTCATTTCAGGGTTAAGTTTGCTAAGTCGTCACATTATGTACATAAAAAAATAATTTTTTAGGCCATGCATGGTGGCTCACACCTGTAATCCCAGCACTTTGGGAGGCTGAGACAGGCAGATCACCCAAGATCAGAAGTTCAAAACAAACCCTGCCAATGTGGTACAACCCTGTCTCTACTAAAAATACGAAAATTAGCCATGCATGATGGCAGGAGCCTGTGGTCCCAGCTAGTGGGGAGGCTGAGGCAGGAGTATCGCTTGAACCAGGGAGGCAGAGGTTGCAGTGAGCTGAGATGGCACCACTGTCCTCCAACCTGGGCAACAGACCAAGACTCTGTATCAAAAAATTAATAATTTGTGTTTACACTGATGAGTGTGTGCATTTATACTAATGAGTAGTATGTTTCTAATGTGTCTGTTAAGTGCACAAAAAGCATTATTTTTTTTAAATGTGCACATCTTAATTTAAAATACTTTATTTTGCTAAAACATGCTAACACTCCTCTAAGCCTTCAGCAAGACATCATCTTTTTGCTGGTGGAGGGTCTGGTCACAATGTTGATGGCTGCTGACTGATCAGAATGGTGTTTGCTGAAGGTTAAGGTGGCTGTGACAATTTTTAAAAGACAATGAAGTTTGCCGCATTGACTCTTCCTTTCATGAAAAGACTTCTTTGTAGCATGTGATCTTGTTTGATAGCACTTTACCCACAGTAGAAAGTTGTTCAAAATTGGAGTCAATCTCGTCAAAGTCTGTCTCTGCTTTATCAAGTTTACAAAATATTCTAAATCCTTTGTTGTCATTCCACCATGTTCACAGCATCCTCCCCAGGAGATTCCATCTCAAGAAACCACCTTCTTCGCTCATCCATAAGAAGCAACTCCTCATCTGTTCCAATTTTTGTAAGATCGTAGCAATTCAGTCATGTCTTAAGGCTCTACTTGCTATCATCAGGCTCTTGATATTTCCACAACATCTGCAGTTACTTCCTCCATTCAAGTCTTGAACCCCTCAATCATCCATGAGGGCCAGAATCAACTTCTCCAGAACTCCTGTTAATGTTGATATTTTGACCTCCTCCTATGAATCATAAATGTTCATAATGACATCTAGAATGATGAATCCCTCCCAGAAAGTTTTCAATTGACTTTGCCCAGACCCATCAGAGGAATCACTATCAATAGCTGCTATAGCCTTATGAAGTATGTTTCTTATGTAGTAAGGTTTGGAAGTCGAAATTACTCCTTGATCCATGGGCTGCAGAATAGATGTTATTAGCAGGCATGAAAACAACATTAATCTCCTGATACACCTCCATCACAGCTCTCAGATGGCCAGGTACATTGTCAATAAGCAATCATATTTTTAAAGGAATCTTTTTGTTTTCAGTAGCAAGTCTCAATATTGGGCCTAAAATATTCAATAAACCATGTTATAAACAGATGTGCTACCATTCAGGCTCTGTTGTTCCATTTCTAAGGCACAGGCAGAGTAGATCTGGCATAATTCTTAAGGGCTCTAGGATTTTCTGAATGGTAAATGAGCACTGGCTTCAACTTAAAGTCACCCGTTACATTTGCTCCTAACAAGAGAGTCAGTCTGTCCTTTGACGTTGCGAAGCCAAGCACTGACTTCTCTCTAGCTATGAAAAGTACTAGATGGCATCTTCTTCCAATAGAAGGTTATTTCATCTACACTGAAAATGTGTTGTTTGGTGTATCCACCTTCATCAATTACCTTAGCTAGATCTTCTGTAACTTACTGTAGCATTTTCATCAGCACTTGCTGCTTCACCTTGTGCTTTTATGTTATAGAGATGGCTTCTTTCCTTAAACCTCATGAACCAACCTCTACTAGCTTCAAACTCTTCCTCTACAGCTTCCTCACCTCTCTCAGCCTTCACAGAATTGAAGAAGTTAGGGTTCTGCTCTGGAGTAGGCTTTGATTTAAGGAATGTGGTAACTGATTTGATCTTCTATCCAGGCTATGGAAACTTTCTCCATATCAGCAATAAGCCTGTTTCACGTTCTTATCATTCAAATGTTCACTAGAGTAGTGTCTTTAATTTCCTCAATGAACTTTTCATTCACATTCTTAACTTGGCCAACTGACACAAGAGACTTAGGTTTCAGCCTATCTCAGTTTTCGACTTGCCTTCCTAAGTTACACATTTCTAGTTTTTTAATTTAATGTGAGAGACAGGTGACTCTTCCTTTCACGTGAACACATAGATGTCATTGCAGGTTTATTAGCTGGTCTAATTTCAATATTGCTGTGTCTCAAGGAATAGAGTGGTACAAACAGAAGGAGAGAGATAGGGGAATGGCTGATTGGCGGAACAGTCAGAACCTACAAAATTATCAGTTAAATTCACCATCTTATATGGATGTAGTTCATGGCACCCCAAAACAATTACAGTAGTAACATCAAAGATCACTGGGCACAGATCAGCGTATCATCTATAATTTTTTAAAAAGGCTTACAATACTGTGAGAGTTACCAAAATGCGACACAGAGACACAAGGTGAGCACATGCTCTCAGGAAAATGGTCCCAACAGACTGGCTGGAAATAGGGTTGCCACAACCTTCAATTTGTATAAAACTCAGTATCTGTGAAGTGCAACAAAGCAAGGTATGTCTGTACTCGAGTGGCATTTCATTAAATTCTATCTTCCATAGAGAGTACAGTTTTCCTTCAAAGCTTAGAAGAAACAATACATCAAACATTCAGATACTTACTTAAGATTCCCTCTACAGCATTGTGCTGAACAAATTTTATGCCTGAGATTTTAATATCAGCACCTGTGCAGTCCACAAAAGTGTCACCTTTGCCCCTCTTTTCTATCACAATGTCATCTGGTAGACCATATCCTAAGAAAGAGAACAAGAACACTCAAGATGGGTAAGGAAAAACATCTAAATAAGAACACTCTAGAACAGGTTTCTCTAGTTCAAATGACTGCAGATGATGAGACCAGTCAACCATGCTGTATTTAAATAAAATCTCTCTCTACATATTCTGTTTGATTTAAACCATGGTATCCAATTTTTAACAATCACCACTCTCTGACTAGTCCTCATATCAAGATGACTACCCTATCAACTATCTCACATCAGCTCAGCACTAAATTCACTTACAAAGCTGCTATAAAAAATAATGTTCAAGGCCGGGCGTGGTGGCTCAAGCCTGTAATCCCAGCACTTTGGGAGGCCGAGGCAGGTGGATCACGAGGTCAAGAAATCGAGACCATCCTGGTCAACATGGTGAAA
>NW_016107967.1:736885-745178 GCF_001604975.1 Cebus imitator | reverse complement strand
AAAAAAAAAAAAAAAAAAAAAAAATTCAAGACCAGCCTAGGCAACACAGTAAGACTCCATCTCTACAAAAACTGAAAAAAAAATTAGTCAGGCGTGGTTGCACGCACCAATTACTCACTACTCAAGGAGGCTAAAGCTGGAGGGTAACTTGATCCCAAAATGTTAAGGCTGCAGTAAGCTATGATCACACCATTACACTCCAGCCTTTACTCTGGGTGACAGAATGAGACCTGGTCTTGAATGAATGAATGAACTTACAGCTGAGTCAAAGAACTTTAAAGCATTCACACTTAGAAGATTGCTTCTAATATAAATTACATTTGAATAAACCTAAACAGTTCTCAAGATGATCTCATTTTAATATTCTCTTAAAACAGTTGGCTTAAAATCTGACAAACTGACTACTTACTAGAAAAAAACAGTCTACCTCATTAACAAATAAAAAGCATCAGATAGAGGCTGGGCATGGTGGCTCACACCTGTAATCCCAGCACTTTGGGAAGCCAATGCAAGTGGATCACTTGAGGTCACTTGAGGTCAGGAGCTCGAGAGCACCCTGGCCAACATGGTGAAATCCCGCCTCTACTCAAAATATAAAAATTAGCTGGGTGTGGTACATGCCTGTAATCCCAGCTTCTCAGGAGGCTGAGGCAGGAGAACTGCTTGAACCTGGGAGGCAGAGATTGCAGTAAGCTGAGATTGTGCCAATGCACTCCAGTCTGAGTGACAAAGTGAGACTCCATCTCAGAAAAAAAAAAAAGCATCAGATCTCGGTCAGGCGCAGTGACTCACGCCTATAATCCCAGAACTTTAGGAGGCCAAGGTGGGTGGATCACTTGAGGTCAGGAGTTCAAGACCAGCCTGGCCAACATGGAGAAACCCTGTCTCTACTAAAACTACAAAAATCAGCCCAGCATGGTGGCAGCCACCAGTAATCCCAGCAACTCAGGAGGCTGAGAGAGGAGAATCACTTGAACCTGGGAGGCAGAGGCTGCAGTGAGCTGAAATCACACCACTGCACTCCAGCATGGGCAAAAGAGCAAGACACCATCTCCAAAAAAAAAAAAGCACCAGATCTCTATAAATCTTAATCAAACCAATAATGCAGGCTAAACAGCTGAGTGGGCTTACAAAACACTGGAGTATCAGAAAACTAAAGAACTCAGCTGACTTCCATTGTAAAACAGAACCACAGAGACAAAGCTGTAAGAAATAACTCTCACTGTCTACAGATGAGTCTTTGAGTAAATGAAAGCAGTAACTGCATTTAACAAGCAAAGCCACTGAATTTATCTACACTTGAAGAGAACAAACAAGGCTTTGGGGGCCCAAGAGAATGCAAGAGGACTCCACACACCAGAATGCTATCAGGGCGGACTCTGGATGCCTGAATTATGAATGATTTTGTTTCTGATTTTTGTATGTATCTGCCTGTGCTTTCCATATTTTCTACAATAACCATTGTTTTTTACCAGAAAAATTAAAAGTACAAAAAGAATTGCATATTGAGAAAAAATATTTTCACACAAACTTTTTATAATTATGTATTCCTTTCCACTTCAAACATAAAACCATCACCTAAATGAATGGATTTTAGAAACAAGAAAGAAAACCTCTATTATAAGTACTATTAACACTCTGCACATAGTAGGTACTCCACATCTATATCTTGTTATACATGTTAGCTATAGATCACTATCAGATGAGCTTGAATCTTACTCATAAACGAGTACCCTACCTATGCACACTAGAGATACCATCTGATTCCCCAATTACCGGACACATACTGTTGGTCAATATATAGTCATTTTTATACTTAACTATCAGCATTCTATATGTCTATTTATGACACTCTGGCAATTACATTAAAATTTCTTCACCAATCTAGGAAGAACTCTTATCTACCATACAAACTATAATATCAGTGTTATTTGTACTATGCCAAAAAATAAACCGTATTTATTACAGTGATTTATCTTGCAGATGTGTTATTTATATACACACATCTATTATACATCAAAAATTGGAGAGTAGATGAATCTTCTGACTGTGAGAAAGAAAAAAAAGCAAAACAAAAAATTGGAGAGTAGAAAGAACAGAAATTACACACATAAAACAAAAAAGGAGGTGAGATGATGTACTATGAGCAGGAGAAAACTAAACTCCCAGCCTCGCTTCCATCTAGAAGATTTGGCAAGATAAACAGCGTAGCTTAGGCAGTTTCTGAACAGCTGCACAAGTCCCAAAATGATACATGATTTTTCACATTGCAAACTTCACAGCTAACTTGAAACTATTTTGGTAAACAGTTGAACAGGTGTAACGAAATTTGACATGTTATGAAAATGTTCAGGACCAAGATGAACAAAGGCAAAGTAACCTAAATTTAGAAATCACTTTAAATGAACAATAGGGTTGTAACTGTCAAAAAGTTATTTACTTTTTTTTTTTAGACAGAGTCTTGCTCTCTCACCCAGGCTGGAGCATAGTGGTATGATCTTGGCTCATTGCAACCTCCACCTCCCAGGTTCAAGTGATTTTTCTGCCGCAGCTTCCCAACTAACTGGGATTACAGGGATGCACCACCACGCCCAGCTAATTTTTGTATTTTTAGTAGCAACAGGGTTTCACCATGTTAGCCAGGCTGTTAAACTCCTGGCCTCAAGTGATCTGCCCACCTCGGCCTCCCAAAGTGCTAGGATTACAGGCATGAGCCACCATACGCAGCCCAAAAAGTCATTTTTAATAGAATTTTTCAACATTAATTTTTTTTATGTTGAAAAATTCTAAAGTATACTTTGGTCAAGACACAAAGTGCAGCACTTGTGACATTCAGCAAGCATTTAGAGAATTAAGATAATTGGTGCTAATTTCAAAGTTAAATGCCCTTCATTAAACCTCTCACAAAAATAAGCTAAATTTGAAACAAAAAAAAAAAGCCATGAACATTATCTGTAACATCTACAAAAGCAAGCAACAAATTTTTAAAATACTAAAAATTTTTTAAATATTGCTGGAAATTTTTTTAATTCTAGAAATTATATTTCCTTTCCATAAACCATCTACAACCTAGAAAGTCTGCTTCTTCCTAATGGTCTTTTTTCACAGGAGAGCCTGTGAACATCTCCCCAACATATACACCACTATGAAGAACCACAGCTCAAAGTGCTGAAACACTGGGTCAACCTCCTTTAAGCTTTCCAAGTCCTTAATGTTTCCAGGCAGCTCACTGGAAATCAAATGGGTTCAAATCACATTTTTGGAGTTTCAACAAGATCAGTGACTTATTGTTTACTTAAAATATCATGTATGAGAGTTTGGCTATGTTCTTCCATACTCACCTTCCAATTCAATGGAGTCAGCAATGGAGAAAGTGCCATGTACCACATAATGGCCAGGACAAACAATAACAGTGTCACCTTCGAAACAGGCATTTATAGCAGACAATGGATCACTATGGAACTAGAAAACAGTAACAACACATTTGTAAATACTGTTGTTACAACAGTAACAACACTCCCAAAAAGTAATCTGAGTATTACTCTAGGTGCCTTCATGTCTTACTTTAAAAACAGAAGCCAAAAACTGCATACTGAAGCTTCTCCTTTGATAATTCACTGACCTAACACATGCCTGGTAAGTGACTATTGCTGACAAAAGGCAGGGCTCTCACTACTTCCCACTGCTCAGAAAACCATCTTGGGGAAGCTCCTGTAAACATTCTGTGGGATTTGTAAAAACCTGCTGTGAATCAGAAGAAAAAAAAGCCACCTGGAGTGAGAAACTCTCCATTTACCTGAATTTCTCTTTCTTCCTCACCAGGCTCCTGGCAAAGCCTGTCCGTGAGCAGGGACCGCAGGAGACCAGCTATCATGGTGGAGGAGACCACATGAGTGATCTTCTGACCACTAGGACGGGCACCCTTTGCTTGGATATTAGAATTCTTCTGATATCCAAACACATACCTTAAAGAAACAAAACAAACCTATCAGTATGACAGCCAGTAAGAAAGGATGTTGACTAAGAAATACGAAGACACACATACCTCAACAAAGGATTCTCAATGAGTTTCAGCTTTTGTTTCAACTGTTCCATCTCCGAATACAATTTTAACCCTTCCACCATGGAGATATTTTCCTGCTCGGAATCAGAGTTACAATTTGACAAACTGCTTCTCAGATTTAAAAATTTCCTGTAACTCTCCTCACATTGAGACAACAGATTTCGGTAGTCAACAATAAGTCCTGATGGAACTCGGTCTTCGAGAATGTCATAATGCCTAAAAGTTTAAAAGCAAACTGAAATCCATTGCCTTTCAGGCACATTTTCCTATCATTAAAACAGCCCACTTAGCACTCCAAGACCCAGTAAGAAAAGTGTTTTATACTATATAACTCAGGTGCATATTAAGTCTTTCTGAATAGCACTGTAATAATAATCATAAGGGGAAGCTGTTGAAAGTTTAAAGCACCACTTCCTTAAGGTCACTAATTTTTCTTCTCTTTGAGGAGTTATTTTTCTTGGATCCAAGCATTTGTGCTTTAGAAACACTGAAAGTTCGCGTTGTACCATTTGTAATTATTATTTAATAAGAAATTATTTTATTCCTATAGATTCAATACCTTAATAAGAAGGTGACGGGGGGGGGCAACTTGGGAGTGGAGATAGGGAAAGCAGTATCCCAAATTGTTTCATAACAATGTTTAAGATTACTATATTTTTCATGGATCTGATATGACTTTTAAATTTTTTTACAGATTACAAGTAGAAATGACTCAAATAATCTAGTCCTTCCATCTAAAGCACTATGCCACAAAATTATGCTGAATATTCCCCTAAGGAAGATTATTAAAGAATTTCAAAAAATAAGCTCTTGAGAGTCTGAGGTGAAGAAAAAAGTGCCTTTACTAAACTAGAGAGTGATTGAAACAAAATAACCTTGTGCTGGACAACCATACAGGCACTTCAAATGTATTAATTTATAAACCTTCGCAAATATAAAAACAGAACACAGAGTATTTCTAGATGCAACAAAATAATCTGTAAATGTACAACCAAGTTAACAGATATAAAATTAATGGGTTTAAAAATAAAGTAAAATAGGCTGGGCACAGTGGCTCACACCTGTAATCCCAACACTTCGGGAGGCCAATGCAAGTGGATTGCTTGAGCCCAGGAGTTTGAGGTCACCCTGGGCAACATGGCAAAACTCTCTCACTAGAAAAATGCAAAAATAAGCCTGGTGTGGTGGCATGCACTTGTAGTCTTAGCTACTCAGGAGGGTGAGGTGTGAGGATCGCTTGAGCCCCAGGGTTCAAGGCTGCTGTGAGATCTAATTATATCACTGTATTCCATACCCCAGCCTCCGCAACAGAGCAAGACCCTGTCTCAAAAAACAAAAAACAGAGGCTCAGGGCCCCATCCAGACTGATTTAAATGGGTCTCTGGAAGTAGAGGGGTATTTTTTTAAGTTCCCTGGGGATGCTAATGTGTAGCCTAGAGTGAGACCTATTGCCTGAAATGATGTTTTGTTTTGTTTTTTTAATTTACTCATGCTCTAAATAAGGTAAGGACAAACAAAACCAAAATACAACCACATCTTAAGCAAATTTACATCAAATTATGATGAACAGTTAAACATTTTAAATGAATACAAAAGAAACTTTTCCCACTTTTCAAGTAAGTGAATTAGGTGAAGCTTGAAAAGCAAGGATTTTGTCTACTTTGGTTAACCCAAAAGAAACTGAGTGAACAGCAGTGAAAAAAAGGGTCAAACAAAAAGTTTTAAATGTTAAAAATAAAATACAATAAATTGAAGATGAAACCACAGTCTAATAAGTTGTGAAGATTAAGACTCAAATTTTAGGATCGATCCAAGAAGGCCGTTTAGGAACAGCTGAGGATTGCAGCTCCCAGTGAAAGCGCAGAGGGTGAGTGGATGCCGCATTTTTACCGCCCGTAGACTAGGAAATTCCCAGGCGGAGGAGCGCCACGGGTTGCCACCATGGCTGTTTCAGCCAGCGTGGCTGTGCCGGCTGGCGCTGCTGCTTTGCCCCACGTGGCTGCTTTGTCGGCGCCCCGGAGCAGCAGTTCTCCAAAATGCACCAGTCCGGTTGCCCTTTTGGCTGGCGATTGGAGCCACGGGAAGTCACCCATACATGTGTTTAAAAAAGGAACTGAGCAGGGAACCAGGACAGTAGATTCCAGGGCAAAAAAAGGGCCATGAATCTCAGCACCGCTGTTTAAGCCAGCGCAGTGAGTCCCCGAAGGGAAAACACACAGACCCAGCACCTCTTCAACAGGCGACTGAAACCCCAAATTTAAAAAAAAAAAAAAAAAAAAGGCTCTGAGGCAGGGAGCCAGGTGATCAAGCTTGGCTGGTCCCACCCCCAAAAAAGAACAGCAATCAGAAACTCTCTGGATTGAGAGTTTCTCAGCAAGCGCAGCTGAACCCAGGACAGTCCAGCTCTGTGGGGGAGGGGCGTCCGCCATTACCGAGGCAGCCCACCACTATGGAGGTAGTCAGCCAATGCTGAGGCAGCCCACCATTGCCAAGACAACCTGCCATTGCTGAGGCAGTCCGCCATGGCCAAGGCAACCCACCACTACAAAGAGACTCCGCCTTAACAGAGGCGGGCCACCCTTGCCGAGGCAATTTTAACTACACCCATATAAACGGGACTGCAGGGAAGTTCACTGGGCAGCTGGGCGGAGCCCACAGCAGCTCAGCAAACCCTCTACAGGCAGACAGTGACTAGGCTGCCTCCTTGCTGAGCAGGGCAGCTAGGAAAAAAAAAAAAAGAAGGCAGCAGCATAACGGAAACTCATAAATAAAGCCCTAAATCCCTGGGACAGAGCACGTGGGAACAAAAAGCGGTACCAGCCCAGCAGCTCTGAATGAACAACGGAGCTCACAGCTCAGCATTTGAGCTCCTGTAAAGAAGAGATTGTCGGTTCTGGATCCAAGATGGCCGTTTAGGAACAGCTCAGGATTGCAGCTCCCAGTGAAAGCGCAGAGGGTGAGTGGACGCTGCGTTTTTATTGCCCACAGACTAGGAAATTCCCGGGCGGAGGTGCTCCACGGTCGCCAGCGCGGCTGTTTCGGCCTGCACAGCTGTGCCGGCCGGCACCGCTGCTTTGCCTCGCGCGGCTGCTTTGTCGGCGCCCCGGAGCCACAGTTCCCGTACAAAATACACCGGTCCGGGGGCCCTTTTGGCTGGCGATTGGAGCCACGGGAAGTCGCCCGTACACCGGATCAAAAAGGGGACTGAGCAGAGAACCAGGACAGTAGATTCCAGGGCAAAAAAAAAAAGCACCACAAACCTCAGTGCCGCTGTTTAAGCCAGCGCAGTGAGTGGCCGAAGGGGAAAACAAACAGACCCGGCGCCTCTTCAACAGGCGACTGGAACACCAACTTAAAAAAGGCTCTGAGGCAGGGAGCCAGGTGATCAGGCTCGGCTGGCCCCACCCCCGCAAAAGAACAGCAACCCGAAACTCTGGAATGAGAGTTTCACAGCAAGCGCAGCTGAACCCGGGACGGTACAGCCCTGTGGGGGAGGGTTGTCCGCCATTACCGAGGCAGCCCACCGTTGCCAAGGCAACCAGCCATTGCTGAGGCAGCCCGCCGTTGCCAAGGCAACCCGCCACAGCAGAGACTCCGCCCCAACAGAGGCGGGCCACCATCGCCAAAGCAGTTCTAACTACACGCATATAAACAGTACTGCAGGGAAGTTCACTCAGCAGCGGGGCGGAGCCCACAGCAGCTCAGCAAAGCTGCTATAGGCCGACAGTGACTAGGCTGCCTCCTTGCTGGGCTGGGCAGGTCTGAAGGAAAGAAAAAAAAAAGAAGGCGGCAGCATAACGGAAACTCATAAATAAAGCCCTAAATCCCTGGGACAGAGCACCTGGGAACAAAAGGCAGTTTATGAGTTCTGCTGCAACAGACCTAAAAGTACCTGCCCAGCAGCTCTGAATGAACAACAACAGAGCTCACAGCTCACCGTTTCAGCTCCTATAAAGAAGAGACCGTCTCCTCAAGCAGCTCCCTGACCCCTATATATCCAAAAAGACACCTCATAAAAGAGAGATTAGATTGACACTAGGCGGGTATCCTTCTGGGACAAAGATAGCAGAAGAAGAAAACTGGTAACAACCCTTGCTGTTCAGCAGCTGCTGCAGGTAAACCCCAGGCAAGCAGGGCCTGGAGTGAACCTCAGCAGACCTACAGCAGAGGGGCTAGACTGTAAGAAGGAAAACCAAGAAACAGAAATAACCTCATCATCAACAAACAGAA
>NW_016107967.1:688067-734391 GCF_001604975.1 Cebus imitator | reverse complement strand
GGTGGGGGGTGGGGAGCTGGGGAGAGATAGCAAGGGGAGAGATGCCAGACGTAGGTGATGGGGAGGAAGGCAGCAAATCACACTGCCACGTGTGTTCCAATGCAACAATTTTGCATGTTCTTCACATGTACCCCAAAACCTAAAATGCAATAAAATAAATAAATAGGGAAAAAAAAAAGACTCAAATTTTAAAATAAGTTTCTTAGTATTTCCCCATTAGCTTATTTCTTTTCATTATATTGATACTTCATAGTCCAGAAGCAATAAACTAACATTTGTGTCTCAGACCCTGAAGTTCTGGTTTTTCTCAGACCTCCTTTAGTCAGGTATAAGCAATGTGTTTTGAAGTAGAAAGGAAAAATATTTACTGCGCAGTACCAAATCCAGACAGTCTTATTGGATCTTGCCTGTTGATAGCCCCACTCCTATCTTAGCCCAGAGACCTTTTTTAAGTCTGCCTATGTTTGAAAACATTCCAGACTCTCCATCAAGTACCACATCTTCTGCATAGACACACACGATTCCTCCCTTATGCCTTTCCATATGCCAGTGATGTGCAAGCTATGCATGTAAGTCATTTCTTGTTATTACATGCAAGGCTATCAAATCAGAATGCAATTATTTTCCAAGTAAAGATTGAATTTGCCAGATATACATTATGTTCCCTTATCATATTTCACATCAGTCAAAACCAGTCATTTCTTTTTAACAACAAGGGCATCAAACCTAGAAAATACTCAAGTTTATTGAAATTTTGGGTTTTTATTGAATATGCTATGGAAAAGTAGGAAATCCGTAATGGAAAAACTGCAAAGCCTAAATAGAATCACAGCCCATTTATGAACAGCTGAAATCAGACATACATAATTCTAAACCAGGTAGAACTATTAATCAGACTTTCATACTTTTTTTTTTTTTTTTTGAGGCAGGGTCCCACTCTGTCACCTAGGCCAAAGGGTAGCGGTTCAGTCATAGCTCACTGCAGCCTAAAACTCCTGGGCTCAGGCAATCCTTCTGCCTCAGTGTCCCCAGCAGCTGGGACTACAGGTGTGCCCTACCACACCCAGCAAACTTTTCTTTTTTTAGGTTTTGTAGGTGGGGTCTCACTATGTTATGCAGGCTGGTCTCAAACTCCTGGGGTCAAGAGGTCTTCCCGAGCTGGGCACAATGGCACAGGCCTGTAATCCCAGCACTTTGGGAGGTCGAGGCAGGAAGATCACTTGAGGTCATGAGTTAGAGACCAGCCTGGCCAACATGGTGAAACTCCGTCTCTACTAAAAATACAAAAATTAGCTTGGTGTGGTGGCATGCACCTGTATTCCCAGCTAGTCAGGAGGCTGAGGTAGGAGGAACACTTGAGCTCAGGAGGTTGAGGCTGCAGTGAGCGAGATCACATCACTGCACTCCAGCCTGGGCAACAGAGTAAGAGCTTGTCTCAAAAAAGTCACCTTCCTGCTTCTGCCTCCCAAAGTACTGGAATTACAGGTGTGAGCCACCATGCTGGGCCTCATACACTTTTTATTTTATTATTATTTACTATTAAAACCAAGAGAAACTTACCAAATCCACTTGCATTACACAAAAATGTAGAGGCTTACTGCCTTATCTTCTCATCTCATCTTTCACATGGGGAAAAAAAAATCTTTCAAACAGGGAAAAAAATCATCTTTTACCCAGGGGAAAAAATTACCTTCTACAATTATTTTTTGGAGTATAAGTTATAATTTTATTCTTATTGCAGCACTGCCTATGAAGTCACTGCTCATGAATGCAAGAAAAAAAATTACTGGTCTTAAAGCACCATCTAGTGGGAAAATAAATGCCACAGTTAATAAGGTCACTATAGAACAACTACTTGTATTTGGGTTTTGTGGTTAATTTTGGTATTCTTTGAGGGTTTTTTCCTGCCAAAATATGATTAATTTGAAGAATGTACTTAGGTTTTTTTGAAAATTTTTATTTACCACCAATATTAACTACTTATTCTTTTTATCTATTTCTGAAATAAGGTTTAAGGCAGGAGGCTGACAAAATATCCTAAGGTAGATCTGTTAGTTCTGCCTGCTGTTTCAGTACAGGAACTTAGAGTAAAGCCATATCCCTTTAAAGTATTCTTTATAAAATTAAAGGAAAAATGTCTCCTAGAATTCAAATAATGTCACTGTTTTTCAAACAATCGAATTTAACAAAGGGCTTTTTTAATCCACTAGTTCAACTGAATTTTATTCAAATTAACAAAACAGTGAGCTATTAATTTAGATGTTCTTGAACTCCCTGCTTTTACACTCAGTTTATAAACACTAAAAGCAGGTTTCTCTGCACTTCTACAAGTTTCATTTAATAACATGTAAAGGGGTGGTATATTTTGTACATCAGTCTATTTCTGTCTATAAGACCCTGGAGAGAAAAAGTGAAAAAGTGTGTGTGTGTGAGTGTGTGCGCGCGTGCGAGCACACGCGCCTCCTAGCCAAAACTAAAACATGGATAACTATTTTTCCAACATGTACAACGTCAGTAATAAATACTTACAATCTTAATCGAGGTTCAACACATCTGACAAAATAATCATATTCATCCTCCTCTTCTTCATCCCAACTCCTCCAAATGTTTTGGTAGAAAAATCTGAAATGAAACTTAGTATAATTCAAATTCTACAACTGGCTCAAAACATTAGGATTTTGGAGGGGTGAGACCTAAAGAGTAAATCAAAACAATTCTCCTATCTTAGAGAAGGTTGCATATTTGCTATGGTTGATAGTCATGAGTCACGCAGCATAGAGATCTTTTGTGGGTCAGCTAAAGAAGTTTCTCCAAATCCTTGGTTTTGTTAGGACTTTTTTTTTTCTGAGACAGAGTCTCACTCTGCCGCCCAGGCTGGAGTGCAGTGGCACAATCTCAGCTCACTGCAATCTCTACCTGCCAGGTTCAAGTGATCCTCCCGCCTCAGCCTCCCGAGTAGCTGAGATTACAGGTGTCCACCACAATGCCCAGCTAATTTTTTGCATTTTTAGTAGAGATAGCGTTTCACCACGTTGGCCAGGCTAGTCTCAAACTCCTGACCTCATGATTTGCCTGCCTCGGCCTCCCAAAGTGCTGGGATTATAGGCGTGAGCCACTGCCTGGAAATTGGGTCAATAATTATCTTGCTTGCATTAATATTTCTTAATGTATATATAGTTCACATTTATTTCAATGTTTAAGATTATAATTGTGACCTTCCGTTCGGTCGGTCCTTCCTTCCTGCTTCGCCTCCACGCCTCCCGCTATGGGGCAGAGCCCCCGATACGCTAGCACCATCTGGGGATCCAGAAACCGGCTCCACAATGGAAGAGGACCAGGAACTGGAGAGGAAAGCCATAGAAGAACTGCTTAAGGAGGCAAAACGTGGAAAAACTAGAGCTGAAACAATGGGACCCATGGGTTGGATAAAGTGTCCTCTTGCTGGTACCAATAAAAGATTTCTAATTAACACAATTAAAAACACATTGCCCACTCATAAAGAGCAAGACCATGAACAAAAAGAGGGCAATAAGGAACCAGCGAAGAGCCAGGCCCAGAAAGAAGAAAACCCGAAGAAACACAGAAGCCATCCTCACAAGCACAGATTCCATGCCGGAGGTTCTGTCAGTTACTCCCCACCACGGAAGTGGAGCAGCCAGGACAAGTACAAAAGACGGCCCAACTGGCAGTGAGGCCAGAGCCAGGGCCAGCCAGCCCTGCGGGCTCTGTGGTCCTTCAGGTGCGGTGTGCAGAGACGTTAGCTGGCAGGGCAAACATCTGAGAGTGACTTTTACAGTAGATCCTTTGTTGTTCTTAAAGAGGCTGCTAGCCATTGGCAAAAAATGATCTAGCAACTCTTCCAGGAAACAAGGACAAAGGAGGATGTCTTGGCAAGTTTAAGCTACTTCTGCAGTGTAGTAGAAATGTATTATTGTTAGTCTATCTTGTTTGGAAGTGCGTTTCAAAATATGTATAGAATTTAAAGTTTTCAAAAATTGTTAAAACTAGTTCCAATTTTTTGGTCATTTCTCAAGAAAAAAAACACTTATAAATCATATATGTTACTTTTTGGGGGTATCAAATTTAAAATTTAGAAGTCATCAGTCCAGTGACCATATTTATGAAAAGCCGTAGCCCTCCAAGGTCTGGGAATTTATCAAGAAACTCTTTGATAGCTCTGCATTTGTTTCCCTTTAGGTGAACAATGTAGGACATCCTCAAAGTGGCTTTGAATTTTACGCTCCACTTCAGTTACCAGAGGTTAAACAATGGGTTCTGTTGTTTTCTGTGCATTCTCAAACTCATTTATTAGAACAATTTTTCTATATTTAATTTTTTTAATATATAGGTTTTAAGTGGTGCTTTAAAAAGATCCCTCACAAGTTAAAAAAATTAAGTTATTTCGGTGCTAGATCTTACCAGCTAAAGACGTAACGATACCACTATTAGTGTAGTTGTTCCAGAAATCTTCATTTTAAATAGAAGTGTTTACAGCGTCTTCTCCCCCACCCCCCAGTACTGGTTTTCAGTACCTGTTTTAATATACAATTACAAACCTTTCAA
The DNA here is from genome assembly GCF_001604975.1 of Cebus imitator. Lineage (NCBI taxonomy): Eukaryota > Metazoa > Chordata > Mammalia > Primates > Cebidae > Cebus > Cebus imitator. The sequence continues at coordinate 729,828 of NW_016107967.1, read as the reverse complement.
ACCTGTATTCCTTCTTTACACTCAGGAAATTGTCATCAAACGCCCTCCTCCCCAGTCCACAAAAGGAAGAAGATGAAGATTCCGTCTCCCTGTTCCCCTCCCCAGTTTTCCAAAGTGTCTGAGTGTATGCCTGGCTGTCCCCAGATCATCACCATGCCACATCCCTGCTCCCCACTTCCTGGCAGCCAAGGAAAGCCCTTTCTACATGCTAGAAAGAAATACATCTGAAAAGTTAGCTTTGGGGTATTAGAAACTAGAATAGACTTCTCCGCCACTGAGCTGCTGTGCCACACCCTCATCCTGCTAGGGAGGGACAAACCCAAAGCATTTTAATCCACCCCTTCTCCCACCCCAGATCCCAGGGACTCATTCTGTGACTTTGTAACCACACTCATTCCTTTCAAACACAGAGGAGGAATCATTGCTTCATCTGAATTTATTCAAATATAGTAATGCATTAGCCAAAATTATTTGTGCAAAATTTGAAATGTTTTGTATTTAAATATTAGAAATAGCACAAAGTTATGGAGTTTTAAAAAATTGTTATAATTAAGTAAAAATAAAGCTGAATTGTGTCAAAAAAAGATTATAATTGCTTGGAGTCTTTATTTAGGAGTTTGATGATGTTTTCATGACCAGATATATGATACAGAAGCTTTAATTTTGTTTATATCAGTCAGCCTATGGTAAAACTAGTTTCATTAATGTCGCAGTTTCTAGGAACCTACTAATAACAGTAACTGAGGATTTTACTACAATGCCTGGCTATGTCTTTTTGTGATCAACAGATTCAGGTTGTCAGCCTGATGCACTCACTACAAAGTTCTCTTTCTCTAATGGTTGCAGTAGTCATTGATGTTCACAGTCTAGAACCTTTATTTCATTAATGGTTACAAAATACTGATAGACAGTCTATCACTTTCTTCATGTATTGGTTAGAATACTTTTGTAAAGAAATTCCTTAGGTGATTCCAAAGTGCTTCCAAGGTTGATTAGAGAGAAGACAGTAGATGGCCTAGGGCTGATCCCTGGATAACTCCGACATTCTAAAGTTTAAGCATGAGAGGAAAAGCTGGCCAAGATGACCAAGAAAGCAAGCCAGTAAGACATCAGCTGAACAGTGGTGTCCCAGAAGCTGAGAGGAGAGTGTGTTAAGAAGATGGGAATGATCAAACACCTAGTATGTCAAGAGGTCAAGCAAGGTAAGATCAGAGGCAAGACGAGACAGTGAAATGTCAACTGAATACAAGAACATGAATACAGAACTGAATACAAGAACATGGAAGTCTTCGAGCACAATTTCAGAGATGAAGTCAGGGTAGAAGTGTTACCGGAACACCAGGAAGTATACACTGTGACTATATACAGCTCTTTCAAGAAGTTCTGTTGTGAAAAGAAAGCACTGAAAATGAAACCAGCCATCTCTTAATTACTATAGATTGGGCTGTTAGTCCCTTCACCCTCTAGTAGAGTCTTTTTATTTTTTGTTTTTGTAATGAAAAAAAAAAACACCTCTGCTGCCTCCCTTTTAGCCCTCAGAAAGAAGTCCTGAATGTACTACTATAAATAGATTCATAATCTGACCCTATTGCACCTCTCCTGCCTCAGACCTGTTGTACATAAACTCTCAATTTCACAAGCTCTTTCAAACCTCCACGTAACATGTTAGTCAAGCTGCCAGAAGTGCCTTCCACCTTTTCCACCTGGTAAGCTTATAGTTACATTCCATGACTCGGCTTCAATGTCATCCTCACCAGTACCAATGCAAGCATTTACACATCATTCCCATCTGTACCTCCCCTAGTGTTGATTCTTTCAAGCCAGAAATGTGGAAGTCAGCCTTGACTTCTCTCATATCACTCACATCCTCTCATCTCCTATATCTACCGGACCACAAAGTCCCAGCCATTTTGCTTTCTCAGTAAGCCTCCATCTGTCCTCTCCATATCCCCACTCTAGTCCTCTCTCTTGCCTCTTAACTGGTCTCCCTATTTCATCTCCCACCATCTGTTTTCCACACAGAAGCCACGATGAACCCTTGAAAACACAATGCTGTACTTCAGGGGGCTGAGGTGGGAGGACTGCTTGAGCCCAGGAATTCAAGTCCAGCTTGGGCAACAGAGCGAGACCCCCATCTCTACAAAAAAAAAAAAAAAAAATGTAAAAAAATTTAGCTGGGCAGTGGTGGCACATGCCTGTAATCCCAGCTGATCCAGAGGCTGGGGCAGGAGGATGAATTGAGCCCAGGAGTTCAAGCCTGCATTAAGCCATAATTGCACCACTGCACTCCAGCCTGGGCAACAGAATAAGACCCTGTTTCCAAAAAAAAAACAAAAACACAAAACTAGTAATATTCGCCCAAAAATGAAAATCCTTCAGTGGCTTCCCATTGCTCTTAAAGACAGAAATGACTAGCTAACAAAGCCTTGCATCATCTGACCCCTGCCAACCTCTCTAATCTGGTTTCCTAGGTCTCTCCCAGCACTGTCTGTGTTCCAGCTATGCTGGCCTTTCAGTTCCTTAAACACACTCAGCTCCTAAATCTTTTTCCTTCCCCACCCCGCCACCCCTTTCCCCAAGCTAACCCAAGTTCAAATGTCATTATTCCAAAAAATAACCCTAGAACAGCAACTTGACCTAATCTGAGGACACCCTGTAATTCTTCCCAGCACTCACTGCTACTTCTAATCAAGTAGACATCTGTGCGTGATTATTTCATCAAGGTTCATCTCCTAGCTTTAGACAGGCAGCTCCCTGATGATGGTGCCTGTCTCATGCACCAGACATACTCCACCCTTGACTAAGAACCTGGCACTCAAATATTTATTGAATCAACCAACAAATGAAAACCCTCACAATTTGGCACTGACCCAAATCTCAGCCCTCAAAATGAAGAGTAAATTTAACCAGACTCCTCTTCAAATAATATTACCAAATAACATTCCAGATACTTATTTTTCTACCAACTTCAATGCCCATAGAGATTAGCTCCCTGATTCCTAATTTCCTAGACTTATCAGTTACCCCTTTATCTTCAAATGCTTCAATTGGCAGACTTTTTTAAAATGAGAAAAAGGGAAGGGAGTTCTTTTGGTTCTGGATGGAAACTAGTTTAGATTCATTCTGCTTGGCCCAATACTGAACATCTAGGGTTACATGTTCTTGCATACAATTAGAAACTGTCTGTAAGATGTTTGCAGAAGGGCCTGAGACACTCAGCTTCTTTGCAGAGCATTCAAATTAAGCTCAGCAAAACCAGGTTAACTCACTAATGGTATAGAAAATGGAAAGTACTTTTTATACTACAAAACACCAAGCAATATTATTTACATTATGGTCATTAATTATTACTCAGTTTTCTAGTACCTGGAGGAATATAAGTCTATTTTTAAATAGCTAAAGTCAGCCTTCTTTGGTGAATATACTTACATACAGAAGATCCAAAACAACTATCTGTATCAGGAGCCATCTAATAAAAGATTGATCTGAAAAATTGTTTAAATCATACCCACTGATCCAGGTATGGGCTTTCTTTCGCACGTAAGGGACAAGCGGTCCTTCTCATCCTCCTCAGCATGGCTCAGAGCTGATGGGAAATAACTATGGCAAAAAAGGCTGACAGGTAGGAATACAACCCCTAATGATCCTAAAAGCAGCCTAAGAAAACGCTTGCTTTAACCAGACCTATGCTTGAAAAACTGTGTATTCATCATTTAGCAGTGCATACAGCATGGTATATAACCTTCTTCACTGTCTTTCTCTTCTTCTACTTTCTGTAGTCTTATATTGACATATACCAACCATAAGCCTTAACATCCACAACTTTTAAGCCAGCTTATATACAAACCAAATTAAGAATCCCCTACTTTTGTTAACATTTGGGAAAATCAAGTAAAAGACAAATAGGAATTCTTTATACACTAGACCCTTGAAGAACAGGGTCTGAATTTCGTGGGGTCCACTGATAAGTTACACCGAGTGTGCCAGCCTCTCCAGCCTCCCTTTCCACCTCTCCAGCCTCCCTTTCCACCTCTCCTCCACTTCTTTTGCCTCTGCCATCCTGAGGCAGCAAGACCAATCCCTCTTTCTTCCTCTTCCTCCTCAGGTGAAGATGATGAGGATGAAGACCTTTATGATGATCCACTGCCACTTAATGAGTAAATACATTTTCTCTTCCTTATGAATTTTCTTAGCACTTTATTATAAGATAATACACATACAAAATATGTGTTAATCAACTATTTATGTTAATGGTAAGGCTTCTTTTCTGGTCAACAGTAAGCTATTAGTAGTTTAGTGTTGGCAGAGTCAAATGTTATACTCAGATTTTTGACTAAGGGTGGGGGAAGATAGGCACACCTAACCCCCACATGATTCAAGAGTCAACTATACTAGTTTTTTCTGCTTTTCTCAAAGTTTGAAATTATCATAAAATGATTTAAAACATTTTTAATTTTTTTAATTTAAAAAAGATTATCCTGTCTTTGGATATTTTTAAATATTGCAATGACCAAGTTTATAGTTGAGTTTTAAATCTAGGTCTAACACAAACCAGAATTACTTCATTTCATCCAAAGTTTCTGTCCACAAGGTTATTTTTCTCAGCCTCTTTTCCTACCTGACATGCTCAATTGCAAGGGCTGTCTGGTCAAACACTCCCGAATCATCAAATACCACCCACAGCTCCTGCAGGGGCAGCCGATGTTCCTTCAGATCCAGGAGTTCCTTCATACACTCCATGGTAAAAGCGCTCACTTGAGAGTCACAGAGGTATGGTTCGGCAAGCCTCACCACTGCCTTCAAGGCTGCAAAGTCCACATCCGTGACCTGAAATTCAAAATAATGTGATTTAACATAAGGAAATCAAAATTAAGATACACCTATAAGACACTAATGACAGCCTGATTTTTTTAAAAGCATACAACAGGAGTGGGGAACCTTTACCCATAATATAAAGGATAAACAAGACAGGCTGGCTCTTACCCTCATGGAGCTTACACTGTAATCAGGGAGATCAATAAGCACGATGGTAACGAGTAGGTGACAGAGAGTAACCAGCAGGGGTGAGGATCTGATTCTGCTGAGATGGCCAGGGATGTCAGCTCTGAGCCAGGCTGAGGAGGATGAGAAGGAAGTGGCCATCTGAAGAGCAGGAAAGGCGCAGAAGACCTTTGGCAGAGACAGGGTTGGCAGCTGAAGGAGCAGAAAGACAGTCCTTGCTGGAGCCAAAGGGAGGAAATGGAGGAGGGGTGTGCAGTGGAGCAACAAGAGATGAGGTGAGAGAGAAAGGCAAGGAGACTAGGACATGAAGGACATCCAAAGGAGCATGGATTTTATATGTTTTCTACACAATGAGAAGCCGAAATGCCAATACTAAGACCTTAGTAAAGGCAATGCATTAAAAGTTTTAAGCAGAGAAATGTCATGCTTCTATTTTAAAACAATGAGTTTGATTGTTTTCAGAGAACTGACTGGTGGCGGTGGGGCGGTGGGTAACTATCATAAACAAATGAATAGGCCTGAGCTTCAACCAAAAAATAGCATAATCTATTTTTAAATAGATTTAAAATTTTAAATTTTAAATCTATTTAAAAATAGATTAAATTTTTAAGTAATTTAAATTTTTAAATAATTTAAAATTTTTTAAATTTCAACCTTTAAAAAATTTTAAAACTCACAAGCAACAGCTGGGCAATCCACTACCTCGTACATAATCACTGCAGTATGTGATGCCATTTTCTAAGGGAGCCGCAACAACAACTTGGATTCACACCCCCTGGTTTGACATTTTAGTTTACTAGGGCTTTTTGTGGTCAGTTAGCAAACACTGAGAAAAATTCAAAGCTGTAATTAGAATGCAAATGTAATGTAAAAGGCCCAGTCAGGTGAAAAATAAGATTGTTTTTACATTCTGCAGTGGGACACACTGTCAAGAGATTATCCACATACAACTTTGCTAAGCAAAAAGTGGGCTATTTTAAAAATGCCTCTTAGCAGAGGTTGCAGTGAGATAAGATCGTGCCACTGCACTCGCCTGGGCAACAGAGCAAGACTTAACTCAAAAAAAAAAGTAAATAAAAATAAATAAATACAAATGCCTCTTAGGTTTGAGCTACTTAATGAACTACAATTAAGAAGTTAAAAACTTTTTTGAAACAATTAACTTCATAATTAGGCCTCATTTTTTAAGTGATCTCAAATACCTTCTTTTAATTAAACCAGTTTAATTCCCTGGTAGAAACTCCTCAGTTGCCTTTAAAATTTGTGGAACACTTGCTACAACATGGCAATTAGATGTAAATTTGAATTACATGCTATTTGAATCACTTCATAAACTTTAATTAAAAATAAGCACTTTGGCTATAACAGTCTGAAGTAAAGTGCTTATAGCTAAAGCCAAAGGTCTTAACAATAAAATTAACCTTACCTCAACCAGCACCTTGAACACATTAGTATGCCAGACTGCCCGCCATCCACATGTTTCAAGGACCTTCTCCAAGAAATCAGCTGTGAATTCCTTTACCTCAGAGGCCTTGCAGTCAGCTACAAAGAAATTAAACACAGGAAGAAATGAGAATGCATAAAGCAGAGGGAAGTTAATAAATCCACTTAAATCCACTTTCTCAGAAACAACTGACAATCTGAGGGACTGAAACAGACAATCTACTTGTAAACTAAAAAAATAAAAGATGCAAAAAACCTACTCACCTAAAATGTAATCTTGATAGGCTCTGAATCGCTCATAGAATAGAAGTTGATTTGTTTGGAAAATTTCTGGGAAAAGGGTTTTTCCTTCTGGCATAAAACTTTGTAAACTAGAACCTGGTTTATCATGGTAGCTACAATCACTGCATGAATCTTCATCTTGGAACAAACCTTAAAAAAAAAAAAAAAAAAAAGTAAGTTCCAGTGCCTTATTGAATGCTTCTATTTTCATATCCTTGCATAGAAATCCCAAACAAAATACAAACAAGAATTTGAATATAAATGTTCTACTTACCTCTACCATTATCAGAAGAAACTAGTTTTCCAAACTTAAAAATATTTCAAAATCCAAATTCTACTTCAAAACAATAAGCTTTTAAGATCTTTAACAGTTAGATTTTTGTTGTTGTTCTATGATGTTTTGGGGGCCAGCAGAAAGCTGTTTGTTTTTGTTTTAGAAACAGTCTCACTCTGCACCTAGGCTGGAGTGCAGTGGTGCAATCATAGCTCACCCCAACCTCAAACTCCTTGGCTCAAGCAACCATCCTGCCTCAGCCTCCTGAGTAGCTAGGACTACAGACATGTACCACCACATCCAGCTGGAAGACAGTTGATTTTTAATTCAGTGGAAATCACTCAAGTTCTCCTTCAAAGCATACAGCCTGTGATTTATACTACAGTTAGTAAGTTACAATGATCAAGTATCTTATTTATTTTCCAAAACAATTCCATAAAGCTCCTTTAAGAAAGGGAGCTGACGTCCCCTCAAATGGGTTAAACTCTCCCATTATTTCCTACAATATCAGTCTGTCAATGGCCCTTCAATAAACAGGGATGAGCGAGTCTTAATAATCCATAAGATTTACTTCAGTAAGGGTATTAGATTCCTCAGTAATTTCAATGACTTTGTCTAAGGAAAAGATCAGAAAATGCAAATCACATTAGGTTTGGGCTACACATAATGTTACATAAGTTATGATTCAGCCAGTGGCATATCTAATTCTGTGTAATAAGATGTTTTTAAAATAAAAAAAAATATGTTTTTAATAAATGAAACATCTACCAAATAAGCAATGCTAAAAAGGGTAGCTTTTAGAATGCAGAGTAGTTTCGAGAGGTGGTTTCAGGGAAGGTATCTGATCTGTTAGCAGAAGCCTTTTTTCCCTCTCCCCCTTGATTTTCTCCTTCCTCTTCCTCCTTCATTTATTTGTCCCTGTTCACACCACCAGAAGTACTTGATCTACAGATGACCAAAGTATACTCAAGGGTCTACTGCTCACAAACACTGATGCACAAGAGCCTTAGAAGGCATCAGTACCTTACTGGCTGTGTGACAATCACTCTGTACCTCAGCTTCCTCTCCTATAAAGGGAAGATAAAATAGTACATCTACTTCAATTAAGAAAATTAAATTATTTGTTAATAATTTATAACAGTGCCTATTACATAATGTATATGTTTAGTAAAGAAACAGTAGTACTTCGGCACCATTTTTTTTTTTCAGCACCATGCTTTATAGCTACTTTGTTTTTGTTTTTCCAACTTTATGGAGGTATAATTAACAAATAGAAGTTATATACATTTAAAGTTTTTAACATGATGGCCAGGCATGGTGGCTCACATCTGTAATCTCAGCAGGTTGGGAGGCCAAGGAGGGTGGATCACCTGAAGTCAGGAACTCAAGACCAGCATGGCCAACATGGTGAAACCCCGTCTCTACTAAAAATACAAAAATTACCCAGGTGTGGTGGCAGGCACGGGCACCTGTAATCCTAGCTACTTGGGAGGCTGAGGCAGGAGAATTACTTGAACCCAGGAGGCGGAGGTTGCAGTGAGCTGAGATCGTGCCACTGCACTCCAGCCTGGGCAAGAGTGAGACTCTGTCTCAAAAATAATAAAATAAAATAAAATAAAAAATTACATGATGTTTTGATATACCTATACATTATGAAATGATTACCATAGTAAAGTGAATTAATATTTCCATCACCTCGCATACTTACCTTTTGTGTGTATCTGGTGTGAACACTAATGATCTACTCCATTAGCAAATTTCAAGTACAAAATTTGCATCATCACATCATTGCCTATTAATACTGTAATAATAACACAGTATTATTAACTATAGTCACCATGCTGTATTTACATCAGATCCCCAGAACTATTCACCCTGCGTAACTGAAACTTCGGACCCTTTGACCAACATCTGCCCATTCTCCCCCTGGCAACTACCACTCTACACTTTTTCTGTAACTTCCTCTTTTTTAGATTCCCCATATAAGTGATGTCATGCAGTATTTCTCTATGTTTGCAGCCACCTTAAAAACATTATTTCACTTCATCTTCACCACAAGTACAACCATTGGCTTAGTCTTGCAGATGGGAAAACTGAAGCCAAGCAACTTTTGCCAGTTGGAAAGGAAGGTTAATAGTGGAATTGTCACACTTATGTTTTCTCACTTCTCTGGGACTCTCTGCTACACAATACAACCGAAAGTGTTAACGTAAAAACGTGAACCAGCTTAAAATATCAGAAAAAAAAAAAACAGTAATGAAACTATGAGGAGGAAGAAAGGGCGGAGAACTAGGAGACGCCGGTTCTATTTCTGCACTCTGGCCTAAGTTGGGGCTTCTCGCTTTAGACACGCATTACCCTCTGTGCACAGGACGGCCAGGTAGGCAAAGGGTTCAAGCTTTCCTCTTCTTCGGGAAAGGGAAGTGTAGTTCGTGATCTCCTTTGAGATGCAGATGAAAAAGATGACCCCTTGCGCAACAGTAAATGCACAGTTCCCGCAAAGCGCATCCAGATTGGGAATTCGTGGCCCAACACAATCACCTCCAATCTCGGGGAAGCTGAGGTCAGAGAGTGGGGGAAAAGGGGGAAATGGGGAGAGGGAAGAGAGGGAGTCCCCTACACCGACCACCAGGTACAGCCTGCTTTTGACGTCCCGGTCACAGGGTCCCAGCAGCTCACCGCGGTCCCCTCCACCCTGGACAGCCGGGTCCGGAAGGCCTGCAACCCAGGCGCCCACCGAGGGTCCCGACGCCCCAGGCCTCCACTGAGAGGCGGTTCCTCCAGCCCAGCATGGTGGAGCTCACCTTTCTCCAGAGACGCCGGCTCCTGGTCGGCCGCCCAGCCCGTGCGCTCGGGAGCCATGGCCGCCGCCTCCAGACCGCCGCCCGTCAGCGACCCGTCAGCCATTTCAAATTTCCGCGGGCAGCAGCCCCGGCAATGACGGGATGACGCAGGCGCTGCTGACTGGATAGTCGGGCCGAGGCCGTGGACCAATTAGAGTCTGGCCCCGCTTCAGCCCCCACCAACCCGGTCGCCGCGCCCCGGGCGGACAGCTGTTCCTGTTCAAGTGCCCGGCCTATGCTTTTCTCGGATGAACTTGAAGAAAGTGAAATTAGGACAAAATCTGGAATGATTTTCGAAAAAAACAACGAACAACACCTAGAAATAAGATGTAGTGGAAAAGTAACTGTGTTGAGAGTCAAAAAACATAGTATTTAGACTTAAAAAACATAGTATTTAAACACCATTCCTAGAGGTGTTGCCTTGGGCAAGTCATTTCACCTCCCACAAGCGCAACTTCAGCTGGAAAGGATGCTGGCCTTGGTGGGCCCAAGACTTTCACCACCAAAAACCTGTGTCTCTCTGCCTTTCAATATGCACACATGCAGCATATTTTTAAACAATGTCAAATTAAATTTAGTAAGTAAATTTGTTAATTTGGATTAATCAAAGGCAACCTATAATTTTCAATATAATGGCTAACATTGACTGTGTATTGTGTGCAAGATGCCTTCCTGCATGCATTACCTGCGTTGTCCTGTTTAATCTTCACAACAATCCTATAAGACAGTAGCTATTACTATACCCATTTTACAAATGAGCAAATGGAGTCACTAAGAAGTTAACTCATTTCTCCAATCTAACCCAGCAAAGCCAGGATGTGAAAGCAGCCAGACTCTATGAAGAAACCTTTTAATGTCTCTGCCAGGCCATCACTGCCAGAATGATGAGGTCAGCCTGAGATAGCCCAGGTTACCAGGACACCAGGTGGGATGAGTCCACAGGAGGCCAAAAGCCTGGTCATGACAGTTCTCCTGTGCAGTCTTAATTCAGGGAAACATTTCCACTTACTGCTTTGAAGAAATACCTTGGGCTAAAGTCTCTCTGATCCCTTACAGCTGGAATAAAATGGAGCCAGGAGACCTGACTATGGAAACCTGCACTTAATTGGGCTAGCTTTTCCAGGGAACAAGATTTCTCTGACTGTTGTGTGCAGAGTCTGACCTTATATTTACTTTCTCACTGAACAAATACTTATTGAGCACCATGAGGTGAAACACAGAATGCAATAATCGAGACTAATGACTGACCTTGAGGACTAAGCCAGCTTTCTCATTATCCTCCCTTCAACCTTCCCACCCACAAACCTTGCAAGTGGCAACATTTCTCCTCACCCATTTGCATCATCACTGGATGCAACACAGTCCTCTTCTCATCCAATTACCAAATATTTCACCAACCATCACGATATTGCTAAAACCAGGGGGCATAGTGGCTCATGCCTGTAATCCTACCACCTTAGGAGATGGAGACAGGCAGATCACTTGAGTTCAGGAGTTTGAGACCAGCCTGGGCAACGTGGTGAAACTCCACCTCTACAAAAAATACAAAAAAAAATTGTCTGGGTGTGGTGACATGCAGCTGTGGTCCTAGCTACTCAGGAGGCTGAGATGGGAGGATCTCTTGAGCCGAGGTTGCAGTGAGCCAAAATCACACCACTGCACTGCAGCCTGTGCAACAGAGTTAAACCCTGTCAAAAAAAAAAAAGATATTACCCAAATCATGGCTTCTGGAAAATCTTAGGAACTGGAGACAACAGAGTCGAAGACAAAATACCTACGCTTTTGCAAACTCCACTAAGAACAAACTATTAAACTACATACGTTTCCCAGTGCAGTGGCTCACACTTGTAATCCCAGCACTAAGGGAGGCTGTGGTGGGCGGATCACTTTAGGTCAGGAGTTCAAGACCAGCCTGGCCAATAAGGTGAAACCCCATCTCTACCAAAAACACAAAAATTGGCCAGGCATGGTGGCACACACCTGTAATCCCAGCTACTCAGGAGACTGAGGCAAGAGAATCACTTGAACTCAGGAGGCAGAGATTCCAGCGAGCCAAGATCATGCCACTGCACTCCAGCCTATGTGACAGAACAAAACTCTGGTTTCAAAAAAATAAAAATAAAAAAAATTAGATACATTTGCTATACACTAGCCCTTCTCATTTCCAAACCTACATTGACGTGTATTCACTACTTGCTCAGATTATACCAAAGACTTTTAGTTTTCCCCTAAGTGAAGACCTTATAGGAGCATACATTTCTTGAGAGTTTGCTTTCCCTGCTCCTCCTCATCCTACAGGAAAGGATTTTCTCCCTCCTCCATTTCAATCCCTCTACCTGTGGCGCATCACAACTTTCTCCCTGCCCTAAGGTGGCTGTTACCTGCTCTTCCTGCCTTATTTATAGCTTTGCTTTCTTTCTCATCACTGGGTCCACATGTCTACACATGTGCTCCAAAATATCTGTTCTCCCAAAAACACTTTAAACTCATCTGCAACCTTGAGATTCTACCCTCACAATCTCTTTCTCTGTAGTCCCAAACTGTTCAGCATAATGCCTTCCCGCTCCTGCCTTCTTTGAGGCCGGTAGCCCCTCTGGAGGCCCCTCCCCACACCCCACAGTGGCACTGACTCTGCTGACCTCCCACTTTGTAGTCTTTCCTCCCTTGGCCTCTGGGTCCTCACTTTCCCCGTCGTCCTTCTAGTTCATTGACTATAATACCTCAGTCAACTGCAGTGAGAAAGTAAGTGGAAAAGTCCAGAAATAAATAATTCATCAATTTCAAGTTTCGTGCCTTTCTGAGTAGCATGAATCATTTCTTTTCCAACATATCATGCTGGCATCATCAGGGCCAAGGGAACGCCCCCTGCCTTTGCCCTCTGAAGGTTCACTGGAAGTCAACTGTCAAAAGGCAGATTAATAGAAGAGAAGACCTAAAATATTATTGACATGCACATAAATCACAGTGATTATTCCACCATGCAGTGAAGTGCTGATGGTTCTGTACCCTTCTTCTTAGGGGAAAAGGAGGTAAGGAAGCATGGATGGTTTTAGGGGGATAGTAAATGATTTTTAGGGAATTCAATGGGCTTAAAAACATACAGTGAGGCTGGGCATGGAGGCTCACGCCTGTAATCTCAACACTGGGAGGCCAAGGTGGGTGGATCACCTGAGGTCAGGAGTTTGAGACCAGCCTGGTCAACATGCTTAAATCTTGTCTCTACTAAACATATATATATATATATATATATATATATATACACATATATATATATAAATTAGCCAGGCATGGTGACACCTGCCTGCAATCACAACTGCCCCAGAGGCTGGGGCAGGAGAATCACTTGAACCCAGGAGGCAGAGGTTGCAGTGAGCCAAAATCACGCCACTGCACTCCAGCCTGGGTGACAAGAATGAACCTCCGTCAAAAAAAAAAAAAAAAATCATACAGTGGCCTGGGACAAAGCCTATTGGGCCCGCAGAGCAGACAATGGTTTGTGACATGTCTATCCAGGTGCCTTGGCAGACTTCAGTCTTTCTTCCTGCAGTATGGAATTCAGTTGATGAAAACTCAGGGAGGGGACCAGAGGTGATTGTTTTCTTCTTTAGTAGGTTCAGACTTTAGACAGAATAAAAGAATCTCAGAGAACTTTGTTCTGTGCTTTGGGAGAGACAGAGGATTAAGTGATGGGTGGTGGGGGAGGTCAGAGAGATTCGTTCCACAAATAGTAAATATTTACTTACAGTCTAGACTATGCACCAAACTTTGTTCTAGGTTCAAGGGAAACAAGGCAAACAAGACAGACAAGGTCCCTGCCTACACAGAGCTCACAGCCTAGCAAGAACACATAATAAGCAAGTAAAAAACCAATTAACAAGCAAATTTCAAGCATTAAAAAAATACAATAAAACAAAATGCAGGCTGGATGCGGTGGTTCATGCCTGTAATCCCAACACTTTGGGAGGCCAAGGCAGGTGGATCATTTGAGGTCAGGAGTTTGAGACCAGCCTAGTCAACATGACGAAACCCCATCTCCATTAAAAATACAAAAATTATCCAGGCCTGGTAGCATGTGCCTGTGGTCCCAGTTACTCAAGAGGCTGAGGCAGGAGAATCGCTTGAACATGGGAGGTAAAAGTTGCAGTGAGCCGAGATCGCGCCACTGCACTAGAGCCTGGGCCACAGAGTGAGACCCCATCTCAAAAAAAAAAATAAATAAGTGCAGCAGTGTGACTGAAAATGATGGAGGGAGACAAATTCAGATTTTTATGCAAAACACCTGATTTTAAATGTAGCAACTAATTTTTACATTTTAAACACTATACAAGCCAGAAAAGCTTTATTCCCCAAGCCAAATTGTCCCACAGCTCACCAGATTGCAACCTCTGTTCTAAGCCCCAACTACTCAGGGCACAGTGCAGGAACCAGGAGGAGCTTGTTGGAAATGCAGTCTCTCCCACCCCAGCCCCAGACCTGCTGGGTTATTAGAATCTGTGTGCAGCAAAATCCCCAATCCCTGACTGATATAATTCACATTTGATGTAAAGCGCTTCTGAAGTCACCTCTCTCCTGAGGCCTTATCAATTTTCATATTGCTCCTGGAAAACTTGACGTGGGTTCTTGCCTATGATTCATCTTCACTGTGCTGCAAAGCCAGATCCAAGCACAGCCCTTCCTCCACCTCAGACGCCTCAGCTCCATCCTACCTCCCTGCCACAGCCTGTGTGGGCTCCCACCGTCTCACACTCAGGCTGCTGGGAGAGCCTCTGGGAGGTTGCCCTCTGAGAAGCCTCCACCTATCCTACTCTTCCTCTAGAACAAACTCTTCTCCTCTCATTGCCCCTAGTACAGGAGTTGCAAACTTAAATGCCCCAAAAAGCCAGGCTGATACCAAGCAAAGAAGTGGTGCAGTGCACATACTGGTGTATGTGCAGTGGGATGTGAACCCAGTGTTGCTAGGGTGGCCTTTCAAGAAAAGTCAGAAATCCAGATTTGTATGAGAAATCTCCATATTAAAATGTGACCAACAGGCCGGGTTCCGTGGCTCACACCTTTGGGAGGGGGATTGCTTGAGGCCAGGAGTTCGGACGGGCCTGGCCAACATGGCGAAACCTCTTATCTACTAAAATTATCAAAAAAAATTAGCCAGGTGTGGTGACAGGCACCTGTAATTCCAGCTACTTGGAAGGCTGAGGCATGATAATCGCTTTAATCCAGGAGGCAGAGGTTGCTATGAGCTAAGATCATGCCACTGCACTCCAGCCTGGGCAACAGAGTGAGGCTCTGTCTCATAAAGGAATAAATAAATAAAAGAAAATGTGACCAATGGGTTTCAAAATTGTTAAACACCATGCCAGCCAAATAAACCTATCTATAGACCACCAGTTTGCAACTTCTGAGACCTAGTCCACTTGTTACATTGTGTCAGAGGCTGTGAGTTCTTTCAAGGCAGGAAACCTGTCCTGTTCCCTTTGTATTGCTAGCAACTACCACTAAGCCCAACTTAGTAATGGGAAAAACAAAATAATAGTGTTCCTCTTCTATAGAATGTGATATCGCTGTGTCATTAGCCAAATGGCTAGGGTTTAGAGTCAAGCACTGGGGGCCCATGGGGTTCTGCATCCAGCTGCCTCCAGGAACCAGATTTATCAGCAGTATCACTGCCTGAATCAGGGTCTGTGAAGGCTGCCTGTATTTGGAGTCCTCTGCCTCCAAATCAGACTATCAGCTTCCCCAAGAACAGAAACAGCTAAGGGCTCTGATACCCTGGGAGAAAAGGGTCCCACTATAAGTTGTTACTGGATCTTCATGTGAATGCTTTGAGAACATATCTGTACCAGGATAGACAGTGCATATTCTGAACAGCAGAGAAAGGGAGGGAGGGAGCCCCAGTCCTAGGAGGGGTCCTTTTGGGGTGAGGCTTATCTCTCCATCTGCAGTTGTACCAAGCCTGGGTGGGCCTGAGCATCTTCTGTAGGAGAAAAAGGTGGCCTACCTTGCAATAGGCTGCAGGGAGAGTAGAGACACTAGGCCTCTGACACTGATTAGAGAGCCTGGGGCTCCCCCAAGACGAAAACAAAAACAAAGAAAAGCCAGGCCGGAATCTTGGCTTGCATTTTCCACTACAGGGCAGCTTAAACTTTCAAAAGAAAATAAATCTTGTCCACTTTGTAAAGCATTGAGGAGTCCTTTCAGTTTCCTCTTGAGCATCCAGGCCCTGCGTGAGGTCCCTAGGGATGAGAAGTGAATGAACTTAGCCCTGGCTTCATGGAGCTGGTCGTCGGGTGGGGAAGCAGCAAATGAAAATGAGGATACCCAGCGAGGGCGCCGTCAGAACCTAGAACTGTCAAGGAGAGAGCTGCTGTCAGGAGACAAAATCCCAGGCAGGGCCTCTGCATTGAGGTCTTGGGAAGACCTCCCTGAGGAGAGGGCGTTGGCCAGGAGCTTCAGGATAAGGCAGCCACAGGCCAGAGGTAGAGAAGGACAGATTCTGGAAGAAGGGAGGTGAGCATTCAGGAGGGAGAGTGGGGATCCAGGAAGAGGGGAGCACCAGCTCAGAAAGCCCTGAGACAGGTGAGAGGGTGGTGTTCCAGCAACAGAAGGGTGTTCAGGGCTCAGCATAGGGCATGAGAGGGGAAGTGACCAGAGATGAGGTTCTGG
The DNA here is from genome assembly GCF_001604975.1 of Cebus imitator. Lineage (NCBI taxonomy): Eukaryota > Metazoa > Chordata > Mammalia > Primates > Cebidae > Cebus > Cebus imitator. The sequence continues at coordinate 713,325 of NW_016107967.1, read as the reverse complement.
GGTAACAGCCTCAAAGGCCTTTGAAAAAGTTTAGATTTTAATCTTCAAATAGCAGGTGCCACTGATGAGCTTCAAAGAAGAAAAGAGTGGACTTGACTGCTGCTCTGGCAAGAGCTATCTGGCTGTCGTGTGGAGTACACATTGCAGGACTTAGCATTTGGGAACAATGCTCCTAGCCACAACCAACCAACCAACCATACATACATACACACAAACATACATACATATAACAATCCATTCATCTGAACTTATCAGCTATGACTTACAGAACTCATTTGGATTACTAATACATCTTATGAGTTTCTTCTCTTTTTAGCTTTAGCAAACAACAATTAAGCTATGACAATTAAATGGTGTTACCATTTCATAAAACAAATATTGCATTTTAAGTTTTACTAATTTTATCTGAAAGTTTTAAAAATAATACTTCTCTCAGTATATTAATTAAATTATATTTTTCTTATCTTGGTATTGCATGTATATATTGCATTCACATTCACCAACCTCAGAATTATTATTAAATATTGCAAAGCAATTTCTTTAAAAAGCTCTTAAGGAAATTTGTAAAATATACATTAATACTTATACTGATTCACTTAGAAGAAAACTTGTGTACTTAACTTTATTTTCATAAAATCTATAATTTATGAAACATTGTGTAAAACTAACAGGAACACCACACATTGCACGGTGCTCTCTCGTTTATAAAAGGGGTTTCACTGGACACCCAGCCCCCCTTCTTCCCCTTCCCCAACTTTACTATGAGATGTTTTAGCCTCAATTTATACTAGAGGAAATTTGTTTAGTGAGTTCTTATGAGGGGCCCAGAGTCAGTGGGATCAGTAAATGGAGGAGATTGGATTCAAACCAAGTTGGACCCGACTTCCAGCTGACAGGTATTTTAATGTTGACCTTGGCTTTATGGCCCAAATATATATATTTATTTATTTATTTATATGTATACATATATATTATATATACAAACACATATATACACACACACTCATGTGTGCAAATTTTTATGTTTATATGTATATAAACATATATATAAAATATATACAAAAATGTATAGATACAAAAATGTATACATATATATATGTGTGTTTTTAATATATTGTATAATTTATATAAACAGATATAGATATATAAATTTGCACACATCATGTAAAACAGATGCTCATATACTGGTCATTGAAGCCCTACAGAAGCAGGTCAGGCATTTAACTCCATATGTCTGGATATACGTAGTCTGGGAAACCAGTCCAGGACACAACTGAAAATTCTTCAGAAGGTAAGAAGAAGAGAGGGGAGCCAGTGTCCAATGATCTGACCTCTCCCTCCAAGCTGTGGACATCCCTAGCCCTGCACAGGCCAGTGTTTGTGCATATATCACACCTACTGAAGGAACAGATCAATGTGCTTGTTTCTGGCTATGAAGAGTAACTGGGGCCAGGCACTCACACCTGTAATTCCAGCACTTTGGGAGGCTGAGGTGGGTGGATTGTCTAACGTCAGGAGTTGGAGACCAGTCTGATCAATATGGGGAAACCTCCGTCTCTACTGAAAATACAAAAATCAGCTGGCCACGATGGCAGGTGCCTGTAGTCCCAGCTACTCAGGAGGCTGAGCCAGGAGAATTGCTTGAACCCGGGAGGCAGAGATTGCAGTAGGCCGAGATCTCGCCACTGCACTCCAGCATCGGCGACTGGGTGAGACTCCATCTCAAAAAAGAAAAAAAAAGTAACTGAGACTAAATTTATCTTTTCATCAACAAACAACTGGAAAACTGGGCAAAATATATGGAACAACAGTTTTCAAGCAACGGGCATGGCAGGCCGATGATCCCTGAGAGAAGGGAAATGAATGATAAGCGTCCTGTCATCACCCTGACTTTCTGCCTGAGGCACCTTCCAGACTGCAGCTTGGAAAGGGAAATTTCGGCAGAGCACAGCATCTCACTGAGCTGAGAAAACAGAGATCAGAGTTTGGAGACAAGTAGCTGGAATTTTGAAACAAAAGTACCAAGAGACCTGATCACAGGCCAGGTGTGGTGGCTCACATCTGTAATCCAGAACTTTGGGAGGTGACGAAGGGCAGATCACTTCATTCCAGGAGTTTGAGTCAAGCCTGGGCAATATAGAGCAACCCCATCTCTACAGAAAAAGAAAAATTATACATCAAAAAATTAGCCTGGTGTGGTGGTGATGCCTGTAGACAACTATTTGAGAGGTTGAGGTCAGAAGGTCACTTAAACTCAGGTGTTTGAGGTTCCAGTGAGCTATGATTGTGCCACTGCACTCCAGCCTGGGTGACAGAGGAAGACTGTCTCAAAAAAAAAAAAAAAAAAATCACAACACTCCAGAAATCTGCAGAGGGTTCTCCTCTAGTCTCTTTGTGAATACTAAGCCACACATGAATAGGGTGAGACTGCTTGAGGCTGGGAAAAGAGCTCAGTTAAACATTACTACGACTCACACAGGGATGAGAAACATTTGAGTTCAGATCAGGCAGAGTGGAGACTCCTCAAAGGACTAGTTATCTAGAATACAAACATTCACAAAACTACAGTGAAGGAAAATCAACTAACAAATGGGCAAAAATGTGAGCAGACATTTTCACTGAAGAGGATATAAACATGGCAACTAACATGAGAAAAATTCTGAATATCACCACTAAGAAAATGAAAATTTAAACTATTACAGGACTTTAGGTGTCCGTTTTCAGGCTGGGCCAAAAACCTCTGCGGCTGCCCACGGAATTCATGTCTTGGCCTGCATCCAAGACAAGACTCATAACGTATGCATGAGGCATGAGAAACACAAACAATAAGGGTGAACAAGATGAAGATGAGCCTTTTTTTTTTTTTTTTGAGTCGGAGTTTCGTTCTTGTTACCCAGGCTGGTGTGCAATGGCGCGATCTCAGCTCACCGCAACCTCCGCCTCCTGGGTTCAAGCAATTCTCCTGCCTCAGCCTCCAGAGTAGCTGGGACTACAGGCATGTGCCACCATGCCCAGCTAATTTGTGTATTTTTAGTAGAGACGGAGTTTCACCATGTTGACCAGGATGGTCTCGATCTCTTGACCTCGTGATCCACCCGCCTCGGCCTCCCAAAGTGCTGGGATAATAGGTGTGAGCCACCATGCCCGGCCCTGAAGATGAGCTTTATTAAGTATCAGAACAGCAGCCCATGAGGTAGCTCCTCTCTGCAGGCAGGTCATCCATTAAGCGTTCAGTTCTCAGCAGAGAAGAGGCCCTGGAGGGTAGCTCCTCTCTGCAACTAGGCCTCCTGATGTCCATGTCTGCAGCTCTCAGGGAGGCAGCCCTGAAAACAGTGGCTCCTCATTGCCGGCAGATCCTCTTCGCAGCTCTTCAGCGGGAGAGGATAAGGGTCCTCTCGGTAGCTCCTCAGCAAGAGAGAGGACCTTCTCCGTAGTGCTCAGTCAGTGGAGACCATCCCTGGAGAGTGGCTTCTCTCTACCGGCAAGTGGACTCTGCAGTTCCCAGCAGAGAGACTAAGTCTTCTCTGCAGCTGGTTATCCCCAACCTGTCTGCAGAAAGAATACTCCTCCCTGCACCCGCACCGTCACTTTCCGGAGGCTGAGCCCAGGGCTTTTATAGACCTCAGAGGGGAGGAAGTGCGTGCTGATTGGTCCATGAGTATCCATGGGTGGGCCCAGAAGAAGCACCACAAGTCCCCACTCCAGTCGGCTGGATTGGTAGCCCGGCTCCCAGCCTTCAGGCCCTCTCTGGCCTAGAAGTGGGACCTCACCGGGACCTGCCCCTTCTGTCCAGGCCTCCAGCTGCCATTCGTGGCCGGGATTCGGGCCCCAACCCGGCTATGAAATCCTCTGAGATCGGAGCAGGTGCAGGAGAGGAGAGGCGCCAGGCAGTGGAAGCAGACACTCCCAGCCTGCAGAGATGGGGGTGGGCTGTACCCATCCTGGTCCTGAGGACATGGCTGCAAAGATTCCCGGACCCTGCACCTGAGAGGGTGGCTGCAGTTGCACCTGGGGAGCTCCCACCCTGCCAACTCAGAAGGGGCAAGGTTCCTGCTTGTCCCCGGCTCCTGCCTGCTCTAAAAATGACAAATTTTTAGAACTGGAGGAGTAATTAGTGGTAGCTAGAGCTGGAGAGAGGGGTAGGGGTGGATGAGAACAGGAAGGAGGAGCCTGTGATCATAAAACTGCAACATGAGGATCTTTGTGATGCTGGAACTGATCAGCTTCTTAACTGTGGTGTTGAATAGGTGAACCTACACAGGGGAGAACTTCTGTAACAATACACCCTCTCTCTCTTCTCTCTCTCTCTGTCTTACACACACACACACACACACACACACACACATCCATATACATACATATACACACATACAATGAGCACAAGTAAAATTAGGGAAATCTGATTGAGATTAGTGGAGTCTGTCAATGTCAATACCCTCATATAATATTTCGTCAGGTATAACGGATACTATTATACTATATGTTCAAATGTTACCATTGGAGGAAACAGGACAAAGTGAGTGTCCATCTCTCTGTGTCATTTCTTTTTTTTTTTAACATCAGTTTTGTTGTTACAATTTACATCAACAAAATGCACCCATTTTAAGGGTACACTTCTATGTTTTGACAAATGTATACAATCGTATGATCACCACCACAAAAAAAGATGTAGAATATTTTCATCATCCTGAAAGGTTCCTTATGTCTCTTCCCGGTCAACCACACTCTCCACAATACCCCTGCTTCTAGACCCTCGTAACCCTGATCTACTGTCACGATAGATGTGTCTTTTCTAGGTTTCACATAAATTTATAGAGTGTGAATACTGTATGATTCCAATTATATGACACTCTAGAGAAGGCAAAACTATGGAAACTAAAAAGATCAGTGGTTGCCAAGGGTTGGGCGAGAGAGTAGGATGAACAGGCAGAGCACAGAGGATTTTTAGGACAGAGTGAGTCTTTTCTGTATGATACTATAATCATGGATACATATTACAGTATACATTTGTCAAAACCTATAGAATGCACAACACCAAGAGCGAATGTATCAGGCAGGCAGGCAGGCAGGAAGGAAGGAAGGAAAGAAGGAAGGAAGGGGAGAGTAAAAGGAAAGAAAGAAAGAGAAAGAAAGGAAAGAAAGAGAAAGAAATGAAGGAAAGAAGGAAAGAAAGAAAGGGAGGGAAGGAAGGAAGGGAGGGAGGGAAGACAACAGCTCAGTGCCTATCAGATCTATACATTTTAGAGTCTTCAGGGTTGGATCCACTTCTCCTGCATCTCTCTGTTCTTTCGCTGGGCAATTTCATCGTCTTACTACAACTCTAACATGTATAGACCATTTTTCTTAGCACTAACTCTCCATATCCAACGGTCTACTACATATTTTAAGGTCAGCATGTGCAAATCTAAACTCTTTATCAGTCCCCTCAAACTTGACCTCCATCCAGGATTCTCCACTTGCATACATGATACCATCATCTATCCAGTTTCTCAAGAGAAAAATAAAGAAGTCACCTCTCTACATCCAATCCATCAGCAAGTCTTGTAATCCAACTTCCAAAGCCTATACCAAATTCTTAACACTTCTCACTCCTCTGCAATCATCCCTATTACAAAACACGAATATCCCTTACCTGGGCAACTGCAGTTACCTCTTAATTGGTCTCTTTCTCCCCAGCCTAGAGTAAATGATCCACCATTCTTTTTTTTTTTTTTTTTTTGAGACGGAGTTTCGCTCTTGTTACCCAGGCTAGAGTGCAATGGTGCAATCTCGGCTCACCACAACCTCTGCCTCCCGGGTTCAGGCAATTCTCCTGCCTCAGCCTCCTGAGTAGCTGGGATTACAGGCACACGCCACCATGCCCAGCTAATTTTTTGTAGTTTTAGTAGAGACGCGGTTTCACCATGTTGACCAGGATGGTCTCGATCTCTTGACCTCGTGATCCACCCACCTCGGCTTCCCAAAGTGCTGGGATTACAAGCATGAGCCACCGCGCCCGGCCATGATCCACCATTCTTATAATCCGCTGCATTCTTCCTACGCAGCTCTTATCACAATTTACACTTTTCTGGTTTACCTGCCTCCCCTTTAACAGGTTAGCACTGCAAGCCTGGCGGCTTCAAAAACACCAGGAAGTCCAGTGTTTTTGGGAGACCAAAGTAGGAGGAACACTTAAGGCCAGGAGTTTGAGACCAGCTTGGGCAAGATAGCAAAACCCATCTCTACTAAAAATTTAAAAATTAGGCAGGCAAGGTGGCCTGCAACGCTAGTCCCAGCTACTCAGGAGGCTGAGGCAAGAGGACTGCTTGGAGCCCAGGAGTTCGAGGCTGCAGCCAGTTATGATTGCACCACTGCACTCCAGCCTGGGTGACAGAGCAGGACCCTCAACTCTTAAAAACAAACAAACAACAACAAAAAACAGTGAGCTCCATGAGGACAAGAGTGAAGTGTGCTTTCTTATCATCTTGTCCCAGTGCTCTGCACACTAGCTGGCACGTTAAATGTTCATAGAATTCGTCAGTAAGGAAATCAGACATAGCATGCATACTGCTGAGGACCAGGCCCGTTGCCACCTTCCCAGCAGGCTCCTTTCAACAGAGGGGCTCTCCCCATTGCACTTCCCAAGCACTTTGATTTGCAAGTGTTTAACTTACCAGCAACTTCTTCTCACATGTGCCTCCGTGTATAGTGGAATTCTATTTGGTCTTTGATTAATGTCCCGTCTCAGAAAGGCCTTTCCTGACCACCCAATCTAAACTAGATCTCAACCCATCATCCCATCATCCCCCAGCACCATACCCAGTTAGTTTCCTGCAGAGCATTTTCAACATCTGTAATTATGAATTTCTTTCTTTCTTTCTTTGTTCGGTTTCCCCCTGAGGATGAGAACTATGAAGACGATGTTCTGTCCACTAATAGCTCCTCAATACCCAATACAGAGCCTGGAATCTGGCTGGGGCCTAATAAATATTTCTTCAGTGGATGAAAGGACGCATGGAAAGTTCTCTTGGCCTCATTAAACAACCAGTTCCGGGGAGAGCGGCGGGGCCTTGAGCGTGACTCGCCGGCTCCGCGCTGCTTCCCCGGCGCTGCCTGCCCGGGCCACCCGAGCAGCCATGTCCGAGGAGAAGCCCAAGGAGGGCGTGAAGACGGAGAACGACCACATCAACCTGAAGGTGGCCGGGCAGGACGGCTCCGTGGTGCAGTTCAAAATCAAGAGGCACACGCCGCTGAGCAAGCTGATGAAGGCCTACTGCGAGAGGCAGGGCTTGTCAATGAGACAGATTAGATTCAGGTTTGACGGGCAGCCAATTAATGAAACCGACACTCCAGCACAGCTGGAGATGGAGGACGAGGACACCATCGATGAGTTCTAGCAGCAGACAGGAGGTGCGCCGGAGAGCAGCCTGGCGGGGCATGGTTTCTAGAGGGCCGTCCCCAGCCTGGGCCGTCCGTCCTTGCATTGCTGTTGAATGGTGACCATGCCGACCACAAAGTCGTCTGTGGAAACTCGAGGACATTCACCACAGTTATTTTCCTCTCCTTGATGTACTTCAAGTGCAACTCAAAACTCTATCTGCAGGGATGAATCTGTAACTTAAATTGGGCCAATCAGAATTGTTATCTTTGTTCCGGTAAAATGAGCTGCAAGGTATTTTGGGTTTGTTTTTGTTTTCATTTTTGTTTTCCCCCTCCTGTAACATTTGTTTAACCCCAAAATTGTAGCCTGAATGTTCACTTTTAGTCTGGCTAGGGATCTGACTCCTGAATTGGTTGCCTCTCCTCTGCTCACTCCAGTCACATAGAGAATTGGTGTTTCCTGCAGTGGGGGTACGGCTGTTGGACAGGTGTTGGGGGAAAGGTGGGTAGGGAAGACAGACTGTCATTTGCGGTTATAGGCACAGGTGATTAAAATGCGAAATATTGCAAATTTAAGCTTTGTCAGTATATGGTAAAGTTTACAGGAGAATACTGGAATGTTTTTTCAAAGGGTAAAAAATAACTGAGTCCTTTCGTAATTTGGCCCCATGGGCTCTCTGGCCCTTGAGCATGTGACCTTGGGGTCTGAGGCCCAGGACCCACCTCCCTACCACCCTCCCACCCCACTCCCCGCTCAGTATCTGGCATTGGCACACAGGCAAGGATTGGCACAACCAAAATTGGCTTTTTCTTCTTCTCAATGTTGAAGAAATTCCCACATTTCTCATTTGGTATTGGTGTTGTGGCCTCAGGTTTCTTCTAGTATTGGCTTCTGATGAATAATTATGGTCTATACATTAAAAAGTAAGATTAAGTATTGCTGAATTTGCAGTTACGTTGTTGTGTAAAAGAGCTACTTCCAAGTGTGGTTACAAATGAACCCATGGAATGATGACTTCACGTTCTTCTCGTGAGTGTGCTGTGCTGCTTTCCAAATATGTATTAAATTTATGCATTAGTCTGGTGATTTCAGTTCTGTGAAATATTTTGGGATCTATACCAGTTAAACATTTTCATAGTTAAAAAAAAAAAAAAACAGTTCCAAAAAATAGGCACTTTCTCAGAAATTGGAACAAATGTGATTTTTCTGTGTCAGTTCTCACTAAACTGCCCAGAAACCTCCTGGCTTCTTGAAATATCTGCTGAGAATTCCAGCTATTCCAGTGAGCATTTGCACACACAGCACAGCTGGGCTGGCAGGTTCATGATGCAAGGAGACCTGTTCTCCTCATTACCCCCGACTCACCCCCATCACTGCTCTCACCCGGACCTTCCCCCTGGCCTCCTAAGGTCCCTAGAATGGAAAAGCCTCTCCCTTGCGAAGCCTCCCAGCCTTTCTGTCTGAGGGAGCCTCACGTTTTATTCTCCCTCAGAGGACACCCTTGAACAGCTAGGGTGATGGTGCCCTGGGAAAGGCATTGTTTTCTTTAGGACAAAGGGTTTCTTCTCTTCTCAATCCATACCTGAGCCTTAGTTAGGTCCCACCCAGTCCCATGACTTTAAGCTCCATCTACATCTTCACTCCTCAAAGCCTTCCCTGTGGACCAGCACCAGCACCTGGGAGCATGTTCAAAATGCAGATTCCCAGGTACTGCCTAGTTCTACTGAATCAGCATCTACATTTTAACAGACTCCCAGGCAACTCATAGCACTTGACAGTGTGTTCCTCCATGCCTGACGACTCCCAAGTTACCTCCTGTCCTGACATCTGTCCCAGCCACTCTGTAGCAGCTCATGTCACATCTCCGTGTGGAAGCCCATCAGGCATCTGAAACCCAACATGTCCAAATCAGACTCTTAGCTCCTGCTCCCCAGGCCTGCTCCTCCCCCGGCCATGATATCTTCTGGCACAGGGCACTCCTTAGGCACCAACTGAATAATTCATTCTTCATGGGCTGATTAGTTGCTCAGTTGCTGGGCTGGAGGCCAAGAAGAATTGTAAGGAGAGCTTAACAAGTGATAAAAAGCCTCAGGGCCAGGGAAGGATTGTGCATGCCTGTAGTCTCAGCTACTCAGGAGACTGGAGGAAACCTTAAGCCCAGGAGTTTGAGGCCAGCCTGGGTAACATAGCAAGACAGTCTCTAAAAAAAATGTCTGAGGGATGTTGCTGGAATTATACAGCATTCCAACACAGTCCTCTCTTGTGTCCAGCTTAGTGACTTTATCATAATGAACTCCATCCATGTATATCAACTTGGATACATCCCAAAGCATTGCTGAATAATAAGAAATGGCAAATGATATGCGGAACCTACAGGAGTGATCACTAGCGCTGTCTACGAAATATTTCCAGTTCCCCCAGGCACAAAATTTCCCATTCCTTAGAGCTAGGTGATTTTGTTAGTGGAGGCAGGTAGCCAGGCATGGGCAGCTTCCTTTCTGCGCGTCTCTGGTCTGCATTCTTTCCTTCAAGAAGAGCAAGGACTGGAGGACTCCCTTGCTCCTCTGGGTAACAATTCCACATGACTTGTTCTGGCCATGGATATGTGAGAAGCGATATGAATCACTTCTGTGTGGAAGCTTGAAGGGACAATCCACTCTTTTTTTTTTCCTTCCTTTCTCAGCCTCTCGTGCTGAGTCTCTTAGTGGCTCCAAAGAACAGATCCCTGTTGTAGACACTTGTCAACCATGTGTTGGAGTGAGAAATAAATGTTTGCAGAGCCACTGAAGTTTCGGAATTATTTGTTACCACACCAAAGTTTACCCCTTCCTGAGTGATGCATCTGCACACGCATGCACGTTACACACACACACACCACCACCACCAATAGATATGTTTTCTCGAACATAATATATTATGGAAGTATCTTTAGGCCTGGGTGCGGTGGCTCGTGCCTGTGCACTTTGGGAAGCTGAGGCAAGAGGATCGCTTGAGCCCAGTAGTTCGAGACCACCTGGACAACATAGCCAGACCCTGTCTCTACAAAAAAATGAAATTAGCTGAGCATCATAGTGCATGCCTGTGGTTCCAGCTACCCAGGAGACTGATGTGGGAGGATCACTTGAGCCCAGGAGGTTGAGGCTGCAGTGAGCCAAGATCGCACCACAGCACTCTAGCATGGGTGACAGAGGGAGACCCTGCCTCAAATAAATAAATACATAAATAAATATCCCATGTATCTTTTGTATAAGTAATCCATGTTCACTATAGAAAAATTAAAAAATAAGAACGAGCTTTGTGCATCTCATCACTCACAAGACCTCATCATGGTCTGAGAAAGCCCATTCCCTTCCACCTGTCTCAGAGGCTAAATGTACTCTGTGGACCCACAAAATTTGCTTCACTTACAGCTGCAGTTCTCCACCCACTTTGGACTTAATTGGCTTGGAGTGGGGCCCAGGTATTCACATTTTTTAAAAATGCCTTTAGGCTGGGTAGCATGGCCCATGCCCATAATCCCAGCACTTTGGGAGGTAGAGGTGGGAGGATGGCTTGAATCCAGGAGTTTGAGGCCAGCCTGAGCAAGAAAGCATGACCCTTGTCTCTATAAAAATTAAAAAAAAATAGCCAGATGTGGTGCTGTGTACCTGCAGTCCCAGCTATTTGGGAGGCTGAGGCAGGAGGATCACTTGAGCCCAGGAGTTCAAGGCTGCAATGAGCTATGATTGTACCACAAACTTCAGCCTGGACAACAGAGTAAGATTCTATCTCTTTAAAAAAAAAATGGCTTCCAGCAATTCTAAGGTAGAGATGAGAATGAAAACCACTGCCTTCCATCACTGCTCCTGCCTACCTCTTCCTTGTCTCCCATTTCTGTTACTGTTTCTTACATTCCTGTTGAATTTGAACAGAATAGTTTCTTAAGTACAAACATTGTCTAAAGCCGCACTTTCTCTTTCCAGCAGCTCAGAGAACCCATCACTTGAGTCCTGTCTCCTGAGATCCTGCCTTGATGATTAGGTTTCCTTTGCTTTGATTTCAAGGTTTTGTGTACATTGTGGGCACACACAGTGAAATTGCCTAAAGACCAGAATTAAGTGCTCAGCAGTGACCCATGTAGACAGGTGGAGGTTCTGATCCAGACATCCACTTGGAAAGGGTTTGCAGCATGGCAGACTAGTTGGGGAGAAACTTCCATCCTCCAAATCTTCAGAGGGCCTTTCATTTCTCCCAGTTACCTCTAACTCTCTCAGAACTTTTTCTACAAACAAAAGATACAGGAGGAAAAAAATTTCAAGAATTTTATTTCATGCTTCTGCATTTACAGATATTTTTATACCCAGAAACAGTGGCAACTAATGTTTGAGGGCTTGTTTTAAGATAGACACTGTTCTAAGATTTATGACAACAAGATAGTCTAGTCAAAACAGTGTCCCATTTTACACATGAAGAAACTGAAGCTGGTTGCAGGGATTCTTGCCTGCTCCCCATCACTTGCATTACCCCCTGAGCTCCGCCTCTTGTGAGATCCCCAGTGGCATTTGATTTTCATAGAAGCAGGAACCCTATTGTGAATGGCACATGTGAGGGATCTAGGTTGCACTCCTTATGATAATCTAATGCCTGATGACCTGTCATATTCTCCCATCACTCCCAGAAGAGACTGTCTAGTTGCAGGAAAACAAACTCAGGGCTCCCACTGATTCTACATTATGGCGAGTTGTATAATTATTTCATTATATATTGCAATGTAATAATAATAGAAATGAAGTTCACAATAAATGTAACGCACTTGAAACCTCCCCCCACCACACACACACCCTGTGTCTGGTTTCTTCCATGAAACCAGTCCCTGGTGTCAAAAAGGTTGGGGACCACTAGTCTAGAGTAAAAATATTGAATGAGAATATAGTTACCAGATGTTCTTAAACACTGGAAGAGAAAGTGAAATGTAACACAGTGCACATGCGGGTGCTGGATGGATGAATATGTAAATGTTATGGAGGGCACTGAAGATGGATGGATGCTTTCCTTCAAGAAGGAATACCCCTGATGTCCAAAGGGGCTGACCTTGAGCCACCACCTCCCAGGAAGAAAAGCTCTTTATCAAGAGGCTACCTGGAGGACTTAAACAATAAGTACAGCTGAGGAAGAGTTGGCTGATATGGAAATAGAAACCCCACCCACAAATGCTGCCATATTAACACCTACTATTTGGCTTCACGGTTGGCATCTTGCTGTGCCAGCCTGAGGGGGTAAAGTGACCTCAACCTCCCCTCTTGCCTGCCCCTGCTGCTTCCCTCCAGGGAACTTACAGGGTGTAGAGAACTGTAGGAGTTCAGTCAGGGTGGTGGGAGACATTGTAGGAAAAGAACACAAACCTTCTTGGAAGGCTGGGAGATTTTTGCAAAAGGCTTAGAAAAGAGGTTATGGCTGAAGGCAGCCTAGTCCCCTTTCCTTGAGCAAACTGCTATAGAGCAGATACAAAGGAATGTAGGGAGTTTATCTAAAGAGCTTGTTTAGTCATATGGTCCTAAGACAGACCTTTGAACATCCATGGGCACATGACTGGTCTCTACTCAAGAGGTTGCAAAGTTAATTAACTACAAATGGTGTTTGCTTTATGACCTTGTCATTAAATCTGTACTAAGTAAAGGCCCATGGGGCTGGTTGGTGGGGGCCATGGCTGCTGACTCTTTACAGCACCCTCCTCTGTGTTCATAAGTGGCCTGGTCCCCTAGCCTGCTCTTTCACTGGATATCTATGTCTGAGTGCATTTGTTCATCCGTTGCTGGGTCAGTGTCTGCAGGTCCGACCTGACAGAGAGCATAACCAGGAATGCCATCTTCAAGATGGCACTGGCATGGGTGACAGTGTGCCTCCTCTATGGGCCTGCCATCATCAGCTGGGACTACGTAGCCAAAAGCAGCATTCTGCCCTGAAGGGAAGAATGGTACAACTGGTGCTTCCTGATGACAGTCTCCAGCACTGAATTCCTCACCCTCTCATTAGTGTCACTTACTTCAACCCGAGCATCCGTGTAACATTCAGAAGCGCACCTCCCTGAAGAATGACAACATTGCTCCCAGCCAAGACTGTGCAGAGATGAACTTCAGAGAAAAACGAAATACAGCTTACATTTTTTCTTAAACCAGGAAAGAGGAGGAGCAAAAGGAGAAGAGACCAGAGCCCCTCTCCCAGGCACCAGGGGCTTTCCTTGGATGTCCTGGGACTCAAGGTTTCTCATCTCTGCAGGTGGACCTCAGAATCCCATGCAGCAGAACTGCTACAGGGTAGCGAGAGCACCTGCAATGGCCACAGGCAGCTGGGCCTTCCCAGCACAGTGTCTCCCTGGACAAGAGAGTGGCCATGTCACTGGGTATCAGGGTGTGTGCATTTTGTCCTGTGCTGGGCTCCCTACACTGCTCATGATCATATGAGCTGCCTGCCATGGGTCACACATCCAGCACTCTGTCTGTCTCCACTGCCTGAATTTGGCTATCAATTCTTCTTCTGTACCCATTCTGCCACGAGTTTCAGAAAAGCGTCCATCAAACTGCTGTGTCCTGGAAAGGCCAAGATCCACCCACCCCCATATGTACATGTGACAGAAACTACTCTTGTACTGTTAATGGTGGAGGGTGTCCAGGTTCTTGGCATCTTGAACAAAGAATTAGACAAAATGCACAAAGCAAGGAAGGAATGAAGGGATTTATTGAAAATGAAAGTACACTCCACAGTGTGGGAGCGGGCTTGAGCATAGGGACTCAAAGTTCCTGTTACAGAGTTTTTTTTTTTTTTTTTTTTTTTTTTTTTTTTTTTTTTTTTCTTGAGATGGAGTTTCGCTCTTGTTACCCAGGCTGGAGTGCAATGGCGCAATCTCGGCTCACCACAACCTCCTGGGTTCAGGCAATTCTCCTGCCTCAGCCTCCTGAGTAGCTGGGTGGGCACGCGCCACCATGCCCAGCTAATTTTTTGTATTTTTAGTAGAGATAGGGTTTCACCATGTTGACCAGGATGGTCTCGGTCTCTTGACCTCGTGATCCACCCGCCTCGGCCTCCCAAAGTACTGGGATTACAGGCGTGAGCCACCACGCCCAGCCCTGTTACAGAGTTTTTGTGACACTCTACTTGGGGTACACCCTATGTAAAATGAAGAGGATGAAGTAAAGTTATAAAGTCATTTACAGAGGATGGCCTATAGAGAGGATGTTTCCTGTCATAGCTGAAGTGTGAATTGGCCATTTGTTCCCTGCCTCCGTACCCTACTTTCCTGCCTCAGTACCAGATCACCTAAACCCTCATAAAGGAAAAACTTTAAAATTTTAGGACCCCCAAACTCCCTATGCCAAAGGGAAAGTTAAGCCTCAGTCTGGGTCATGCAACAGCCTCCTCCAAATCAACAGCTATTACCAGCATCATGCATCAGCCAGATCCTCAGGGAAAGGTCGAAGGCCTCAGGCATTTCCAGGTGCCCCCACAGATCATTCTGAAGTAAATTTTTAACCACCCAGTGGGTTCACCTTGCCCACTGTATAGACAGAGCCAGTTTATCAAGACAGGGGAGTTGCAGTGGAGAAAAAGTAATTCATACACAGCTGGCTGCGCGGGAGATTGGAGTTTTATTATTACTCAAATCAGTCTCCCCAAGCATTTAGGGATCAGAATTTTTAAAGAGAATTTGGGAGGTAGGGGCTTAGGAAGTGGGGAGTGTGATTGGTCAGGTTGGAAATGGAATCACAGGTGGTCGAAGTGAGGTTTTCTTGCTGTCTTCTCTTCCTGGGTGGGATGGCAGAACTTGTTGAGCCACATTATGGGTCTGGGTGGTGTCAGCTGATCCAACGAGGGCAGAGTCTACAAACTATCTCAAGCACCGCTACTAGGTTTTACAGTAGTGATGTTATCCCAAGAGCAATTTGGGGAAGTTCAGACTGTTGGAGTCAGAGGCTGCATGACCCCTAAACTGTAATTTCTAATCTTCTAGCTATTTGTTAGTCCTGCAAAGGAGACAGGTCCCCAGGCAAGAAGGGGGTCTTTTTGGGAAAGGTCTGTTATCAATTTTGTTTCAGAGTCAAACCATGAACTGAATTCCTTCCCAAAGTTAGTTTGGCCCATGCCCAGGAATGAACAAAGACAAATTATAGGTTAGAAGCAAGATGGAGTCAGTTAGGTCTGATGTCTTTCACTGTCATAATTTCCTCAGTTATAATTTTTGCAAAGGTGGTTTCAAATGCTTTGCTGGCCGCCCACAATCAAGGATGAGTCAATTCTAACTTCAGGTCTGCAATCCACATCTAGCTCCTAAAACTAAAGTCCACTGGATTGCTCACTGATTGAAAATGTCCATTACGAGTGTATCTTCCCAGGTGCAAAACAAAGACAAGATCAGTCATTCTTCCACCTACCCAGAGACACCTGCGTCATTGATTCTTCCTTTTCTTCTCTTTTTCCTTCAAACACTAACCTTATCTATGTAAAATATAGAATTCTGGACACTAAAGTCTCACAATAATGTAACCATTTGCCTTATTGCCTACCTGCTCCCCTTCCTGCATGCCTTCTCCGTCCTCTCTTTAAGGAAATGTATAATGAAACCTACTGAAAACATCTTTGGAAAAACAGCCACAGATACCTGTGGCTCACTGTTTTCCCCAGACACCCTCCAAAGCTGGCTGAATAGCCCTCAATTGATTGAGCCCCTCGGTCACTCATTTCACCTGTCATGGCCCATGGCTCATGGAGGAAAAAGTCACAAACACTTCCCCTAAGCCTTGCCACCCACTTCAGTCTTTGCCACAAGGAAACATGGAACCCATATAAGAAACTGGTTCCTACAAGCTCCTGTAAAATGTAGTATACGGAATTGCCCTCTAGGACTTTGTACTCAAGAGTGGTCAACAGCATAGAGTTTACCCATAGGTCTAACTAACCTTGGGAAGTAATTTGTATCTTGACTCTGAAACAATTGAGAATAGCCCATTCCCAACAGTTATGAAGCCTCCAAAGGTTTCCTTGTGTTTCTATTTTGCTCTCTGCTATGTGAAAATGGATTTAAGTCACAGCCTAAGATTTTACTTATTTGAAGACACTACTGACACAAGGCTAAACACTGCAATGAGTGATAAAATATACAATACGGCTGGGCGCCGTGGCTCATGCCTATAATCCCAGTACTTTGGGAGACCAAGGCAAGCAGATCACAAAGTCAGGTGTTTGAGACCAGCCCAGCCAATACGGTGAAACCCAGTCTCTACTAAAAATACAAAAATTAGCCAGGCATGGTGGTGCACTCCTTTAATCCCAGCTACTTGGGCGGCTGAGGCAGGAGAATCACTTAAGCCAGGGAGGCGGAGGTTGCAATGAGCCAAGATCACGCCACTGCACTCCAGCCTGGGTGACACAGCAAGACTCTATCTCAAAATATACATATAGTCTATCTCCAGAGATTTTAGAAGCATGGACTGTTTTGTTGGACAATGAAGCGTGCCCTAGTGGAGTAATCAGCAATACGAGACGTTTCCCAGTCCCCTTCCAAATGAATTGTTTTGCATTACCACAAGCCTGGAAACATCTTTAATCAAACCTAGGGCAGGTAGTCACTACTCTCGAGAATTCAAGTGTGCAGCAAATGTGGATACTGGCACCTGAATCAGTGTCTACTGTCCATGCCCACAGCATCCCCTTAGGACCAACCCCAGCAAACAGGAAGGTGTTCTGCACAGATTTCTCTACCTTTCATTTACAATATGCAGTCTGAAATTCCCATTGTCAAAGACGATTCTGATGAGAAATCCTTTTTGCTTGAGCTTACTACCTTGGAGTCTCTGAGAGCAAATGTAATGGAAGACCCCTCTGGAACCCAGACTTTGTGTTTCAATCCCCTCGTGGTAGTGTACTTATTCCTTGAGGTCTGTCACATTTCTCAATGGCTCTGAGAGTTACACATGAATTACACACTACAAATGCTCACTATTCTCCTTCTAGGTGCTCTGATGCCTAATCAACTCAAACACCTCTGAGGTGCATACATCAGCCAGGGCTGTTAACAGACAGGGCAGTTCATTAACCTCATGACTACCAATCACAGGCTTCAGGATGAGTCAGACACACGAATTTCTAGGCAAAGGAGGAATCATCTGGACTCTAAGAGTTACTGGTTTCCTCTGTGGAGACAGGAAACCTAGTCTTGGAATTTAATGCCATTCAGCACCAAGCCTGCCCTGGTTCAGCATTTCCATCCACCTGTGAAGGATTCCCACCCCCATCAAGGACAGGTACTTTTTTGTAAGATATAAAAACTACTAAAAAAGGAGAGCAGGGAGTAGCAGACACACAAAACACAAAGCCAAATTTTTATTACATCCAATAGACATAAAATTAATCTACCAAATTGCTATAAAAGGTTTTAAATGCCAAATCAGTTTTTAAATTTTCATTACAGACAGGCAAGAATGTAACTGGCTTCAGCCCATGGGTCTGTCTTTGAGTAGCTTGGGACTGGAGGCCAAGCACTGGCCACAGAAGGCTAAATAGGGTATTGGACTTGACATTCCGTGAGAATTCTTTCAACCCTCTGCAGAACTTCCCCATGTCCAACCCCCCAAAGCCCTTCTTCACTGCTCTCCTGGGTATACCCTTACCATCTTCTGTAACTACAGATAACTATTCACAGCAGACTAAAACTCTTGAAGCTAGGGACTACTACCTTCTTGACGTTTAGATTCAGTGCCTAACTATATCTAGTACTCAGTTTTTGTTCAACAAAAAAATCCATAAGTTAAGGTTATCAACAGTGCTTTGGCTTCATTTTTATTTACTTTTGTTGGTTTATTATTTTAAAAATCAGGTCTTTTTATCTCAACCCAGAAAATAAGAGCTAATTTACACACTGTACTGACATTATTTTGCCTGCAAACCAACCTCTCCAATTGAACTCAAATTCAAGTATTCTCATGTCATTTCTACTATTCCAGTTGTATTTCACAAAACATGTAAATAATAATGACATGTCAAGCCATAATCAGGTTTATACAGGGTAAACTAACACCTGTAAAGAACAAAAAGGGTTTGCTGAACTATGACATACCACAGAAAGGCTTAACATTTGATACATTTTAGTGGTACTGACTTTCTAACTCGGGGAAACATTTGTTCATGTAAAGCCTAGCAAGGGCTAGTCATCAAGTGCTAGCAATGGGAGGACAGATGGTGAGGAGTTAAGTGATATAGTCATTTGAAAATGTCTATAAATTCTCCCTCCAAGAGGTGGAGCTTAATTCTCCTTACCCTTGAATATAGGCCAGACTTAGTGATTCCCCACTGACAGAATAAGGCAAAAAATGAGTGTGTCACTTCCATGGTGAGGCCACCGAAAGGCAATGTGGGTTTCCTTCTTGCTTTCACACTCGGGGGAAAGCCAGCCACCATACTGTGAGGACACTGTGTGGAAGGAGAGGAAATGGGGCCTCTGCCTAACAGCCAGGTCAGTGAGCAAAGAAGTCGGCCCCAGTTGAAGCTTCAGATGACTGCAGCCTCAGCCAGTATCTTGCTTGCAACCTTGTACCACTCCCTATACCAGAACCACCAGCTAAGCTGCTCCCAAATTCCTGATCCAGAGACCTCTGAGATAAATGTTTGCTGTTTTAACACACTAAATTTTGGGATAACTTATTACATAGCAGGTGACTAGCACAGGTGGTGAACCTTTGGGGGGCGTTACGTGAATTCATCACGCCTTGATAAAAGTAGGGTAAAGTTGAGGAAAGAAAAGGGGTATGACTGACTGAGAGAGTAGATGCCGCCTTGTTCAACAGGTGCCTAAAACTAGAGTTAAGTAAGCTCTGTGAAAATATGTGAATGTCTATTAAACTCCATAGGCATTATACTAGTTCTTTTTATCAATAAAGATAGTATGAAAGGGGAATAAAGCTCCAAAATTGTTAATGGCAACTTTATTGTTTCACTGGTGAAAAAAAAATCATAATTGTGATGCATTCCCTGCTAAATTTACAATGAAGGAGATACATAAATTATATAAATCACAAATTTTCTTTTATACTATTTAAAACCAAATTATTTTGATAAATATGCCCAGAGGACAACATAAGTTCTTAATGGATGGCTGAATCCAAATATGCAAAATATAGTTTCTGGTTTTGACCATGACACTTTAAAATTCTCAAACATGCAATAATATATTCTAGTTTTAGGGAAAATTTTACACATGGTCATATCTTGCAATTTAGGGAGAAGCCCAAGATGAAGTTCACATACAGTATTCCTTTCTCCTAAATTAATCTGAAATTGGACTAGAGAAGAAAAGAGACAGACACTTTTAGGTTAGTACTCCCAAGTAATGAAGAAATTACACTATCAACAATGAAAGAAAACAAAAAGGAAGAAGAGCTTCATTAGTAGCCAAGATCAGTGCTTGTGGGGTTTTTTGTGTTTTTTGTTTTTTTTTTTACAGATCACAGGAATTTTAAATCAGTCATGCTACTTGGGGTGATCAGACAGACTTGAACACTTACCAAGTGAATAACTTTATTAAGGTCCTGAAGGTGAGTGTCCGGAGGTGCTGGGTAAAACACATCACAGGTAAGAAACAGGAAACCTACCTCAGCATTTCTGAAAGGCACAATCTATGGAAGGGAAACCTAGCGTAATAAAACCCTCACTGGATGTACATGGAAAGAAGTATGGTGAGCTGTTTCCTTTTTAAAGGATGAGACCTTCATAAATCGGCCCCTCAGATTCTGGTGATTCCCGTCGCAAGCGCAAATGCTCCAGTG
Organism: Cebus imitator; assembly: GCF_001604975.1. Lineage (NCBI taxonomy): Eukaryota > Metazoa > Chordata > Mammalia > Primates > Cebidae > Cebus > Cebus imitator. Next base: position 693,174 of record NW_016107967.1, on the reverse strand, counting down.
TGTTATGAAAATGTTTGTTAATCTGCTCTGTTTCTTCACTGGACTCAAGATTTGGGAGGTCTTCTCGAATCTTTTGGATAAGCTGGTTTAAAACCTGAATTGTTACCTGCAAAAGAGTATATACAAATTCATGATCAAGCACGTACCACAAAAAAAAAAAAGACAATTTAATGAAACTGTTTTAAAGAGTTTCTGTTACTCTCAACAATTACTTGAGTAATTATGAAAAATGCAAGATGGGAGCACAATTTCTAGTTCGAACAACTGACTATCCAAAAAAAGAAAAACAAGAAAAAACACCAACTCTTAAACACAAGCAAAATTGGCCTAGCACAGTGGCTCACGCCTGTAATCCCAGCACTTTGGGCAGATCACTTGAGGTCAGGAGTTCAAGACCAGCCGGCCAACATGGTGAAACCCCACCTGTGCTAAAAATATAAAAATTAGCTGGGTGTGGTGACAGGCACCTGTAATTCCAGCTACTCAGAAGGCTGAGGCATGAGAGCCCGGGAGGGAGAGGTTGCAATAAGCTGAGATTGCACAACTGCATTCCTGCCTGGGTGACAGAGCGAAACTCCATCAAAAAAAAAAAAAAAAAAGCAAAATTTTATTTAACTTTCCAATCTTGACCAAAGCTGCATTGCTAAAAGGATTCTACATTTAGGAATTATCTTTTTTTTTTTTTTTTTTTTTTTTTTGAGACGAAGTTTCACTTTTGTTGCCCAGGCCGGAGTGCAATGGTGCAATCTCAGTTCACTGCAACCTCTGCCTCCTGGGTTCAAGCGATTTTCCTGGTCACCCTCCCAAGTAGCTGGGATTATAGGCGCCCACCACCACACCTGGCTAATTTTTCTATTTTTAGTAGAGAGGGAGTTTCACCATGTTGGCCAGGCTGGTCTCAAACTCCTGACCTCAGGTGATCCACCTGCCTCGGCCTTCTAAAGTGCTGTGATTACAAGTGAGCCACTGCGACCAGTCTAGGAATGATCTTAAACTAGAACATTATGACAAATTAGCCTATTATTTGGTAACTGTAAATTATTTTATATTTTTCTTTAAAAAAATTTTTTTTTGAGATTGAGTCTTACTCTGTCACCCAGGCTGGAGTGCAATGACAGTCTCTGCTCACTTCAACCTCTGCCTCCTGGGTTCAAGCGATTCTCCTGCCTCAGCCTCCTGAGTAGCTGGGATTAGAGGTGTGCGCCACCACATCCAGCTAATTTTTTGTACTTTTAGTAGATACGGGGTTTCACCATGTTGGTCAGGCTGGTCTTGACCTTGTGATACACCCACCTCAGTCTACCAAAGGGCTGAGATTACAGGCATGAGCCACCGCCGCCCAGCCTATTTTATATTTTTCAAATGAACAGTGATTGAAGTATCAGTATGATAAACTTTTGTACATATCAAATCTCCTAAGAGTAGGAAGGAAAAATATTAGTTTATTAACAACACTTTACTAATGCACTTACCGCATCATTTTCCTTTTCATAAAAATAGATATATCTGTTCAGAATTTCTATAAAAAGCTGTACTTGTAGAGAGGGGTCCATGCACTGATTTGCTATTTTTAGAGCTTTCTTTAGGCACTCCATTACCCTCTTGCCTCCATGAAGCTAAAATAAAAGGGTAGGAAGACAGTGAAGAGATTAATGAAATAGCCCATTTTCATACAAAGAAACACAACACTACCGTACTCTTTCGTGTTTTAAAGGGATACAACAAATTTAAGTCCTTTTCATTCTCCTCCTTCTTCTGTTTTGAAGTATACAGCTGTATTTTTTTAAAAAAAGGTAGTGGTTTGGACTTGCAATGTTACAATATCCTCAAAGCAAAGGCTTCACTACAGGATGAGACTCTTTTTTTACAAAACCAAAGCAATTTTGTTCATCAGACTTCCAAGCACCCCATATGTTTCACCTCTAGAGCACAAGGCCACGGCAATTGATCCCTGTTATTGATTCTGTCTGCTACCACGCAGTTAGGAATCACCTTACCTCCTCTCCATTTTTGTCTGTGTTTCTCCCAGACCAGAAGAGATGTGCACAGGTGCTCACAGCTCGGCCCTGATCAGGTTTCTTCAGAAGTTTGGATGCAGCAAGGGCACACTGAGTCCTCAGGGGTTCATGATTCTCTTCACTGAAGCACTTCATCCTTTCAAAAGTGCCAATGATCAAGGTGATGGCAGCCAGCTGTGCTTTGGAATCACTGATTTCATCTTCATACAGAGAAAATGCCTAGTGAACACAAAGCAGAAAGGACTTTCAAGGACCAACTATTCTCTAGTTGAGCATTTTCCAACGTACTTCTCACCAAACCTCCATCCTGTGAGACCTCGGCAGCCTTCATATCAGAACATGCTGCACGCTCTCTTGAGACCACAGGACACAGCTAAGATGGTAAAAATGCTAAAAAGTTGCAATAAAGAAACTTCTTTCAACTTTGTTTAACCCAAGCTTCCCAAACTGAATTGACAAAGGAACCATGTTCCATGAAACACTTTTACCACAACCCAGTTGGAAATCAGATTTTATCAGCACCTAGCAAATGATCAACACTAGTCAACTTTGACGATAATATTAAAGAGGTTCCAAGATGGTGGGAAGGTGGTAGTTACATATTCAGGGGAAAGAGGAGTAAATTCATGTGCAATACTGCCATGCCTACAAACAAGCAACTGAGCTCAGCAGAGCTGATGTGACATTCAGAAAGAACAGATCATCACCTGGGACATGAATTCATATGCGACTGTTTCATGATTTTCAAAACCAATTTCCCCAGCAGCTAGTGCTCCTTGAAGAAAAAGTCTTAAGGGCAATTCTGCCAGCTCTGCTTTGATCAAAGCACTGATAGTCTGGTGGGCAAATGAAAAAATCTTCTGGCATTTCTTTTCCCATTTGTCATCCTAAAACAAGAAAAAACATTTTAAGTTACCATAAGTTCAAAATTAACTTGTTTCAGAATACTCAATTTTATTTAAACTTGTAGTAGAACAAAATAGTAAAGTTGATTAAGTTGAGCGCACAGTTTTCCTGTCATTTTCCCTCTCTGTTTCAGTTATAGAGCACACAAGTAAATCAAGCAGGATGTCTTCTTAAAATGTCATTTGAGGTTAAATTGCCTTTGCAATATTAACGTATTTGATATTTGTTTTTTCTTTTTTCTTCTTTTTTTTTGAGATGGAATTTTGCTCTTGTTGCCCAGGCTGGAGTGCAGTGGCGCAATCTTGGCTCACTGCAACCTCCGCTTCCTGGGTTCAAGTGATTCTCCTGCCTCAGCCTTCCGAGTAGCTGCGATTACAGGCACCTGCCACCATGCCCAGCTAATTTTTTTTATTTTTAGAAGAGGTGGGGTTTCACCATGTTGGCCAGGCTGGTAACTCCTGACCTCAAGTGATTTGCCTGCCTCAGCCTCCCAAAGTGCTGGGATCACAGGCATGGGCCACCAAGTCCAACTTCTTACTACTTTTTTTTTTTTTTTTTAAGACAGGATCTTGTTCTGTTTCCCAGGCTGGAGTGCAATGGCGCGATCTTGGCTCACCGCAACCTCCGCCTCCTGGGTTCAGGCAATTCTCCTGCCTCAGCCTCCTGAGTAGCTGGGATTCAGGCACGCACCACCATGCCCAGCTAATTTTTTTTATTTTTAGAAGAGGTGGGGTTTCACCATGTTGGCCAGGCTGGTAACTCCTGACCTCAAGTGATTTGCCTGCCTCAGCCTCCCAAAGTGCTGGGATCACAGGCATGGGCCACCAAGTCCAACTTCTTACTACTTTTTTTTTTTTTTTTAAGACAGGATCTTGTTCTGTTACCCAGGCTGGAGTGCAGTGGCGCAATCTTGGCTCACTGCAACCTCCGCTTCCTGGGTTCAAGTGATTCTCCTGCCTCAGCCTTCCGAGTAGCTGCGATTACAGGCACCTGCCACCATGCCCAGCTAATTTTTTTTATTTTTAGAAGAGGTGGGGTTTCACCATGTTGGCCAGGACGATGATCTCTTGACCTCGTGATCCACCCGCCTCGGCCTCCCAAAGTGCTGGGATTACAGGCTTGAGCCACCGCGCCCGGCCTAATTTTTACTTTTTTTGTAGAGACAGGGTCTCATTGTTTTCCAGACTGATCTTGAACTACTGGCCCCACGCAAACCTCCAACTTCAGCCTCCCAGAGTGTTGGGATTACAAGCATGAGCCATCACACCTGGCTATTTGTTTTTTCTGATTAGTAAAGTAACATTCCCAAATTGATAAAAATTGGAAAAATACACAAAATCATCCAAACGTCATCCCTAAATCTATCGCCCAGGGATAATCATCAGTAAGATTCTGATGCTAAATGTCTTCCTTTCTTTTTTTCTATGTAAATGTAATGTAACTGGAATTTTTGCATGTAGTTTTTTTTCTTTTTTTGAGAAAGAGTCTTGCTTTGTTGCCCAGGCTGGAGTGCAGTGGGAAGATCTCAGCTCTCTGAAACCTCTGCTTCCTGGGTTCAAGTCACTCCTCTGCCTCAGCCTCCTGAGTAGCTGGGATTACAAGTACGCTACCATAACTGGCAAAATTTTGTATTTTTAGAAGAGATGGGATTTCACCATACTGGCCAGGCCAGTCTTGCACTCCTGACCTCAAGTGATCCACCCGCCTCAACATCCCAAAGTGCTAGGATTACAGGTATGAGCCACTGCCCCCAGACCTTATTTTCTTACTTGAGAGTTAAACAAAATCGGATTTATACTTCAAGCAATTTGTATCTAATTTTTTTCCCCTTATTTTGTCCTAACAATTTTCCCGATACTAATTTGAAATCATTTTAATGACTAGAAAATATTACAGAAACTGGCTATGGAAAAATTTATTTAACTATTCCCTTTTAGAAATAATCTGTGGTATTATAATGAATGTCCTATATACACCAAACTTTCTTGAGACCGTAATTATTCCCTTAGTATAAATTCTTGAAATTCCACTTGAAGTGAAATTATTGAATATTTTAACACCCTAGTTACATACTGCCAACTTCCTAGAAAGACTGTAGTAATTCACACTGCCAACATTAGAATGAATTTTCACCACACCATTGCCATTGCTGAACCTTATTTTTCTTTTCTCTTTGCTAATTT